>NC_073693.1:342046610-342184610 GCF_029784155.1 Uranotaenia lowii
TTAACTTCAGCTGAGCAGCAGAAGTTTAGGGCACATTGAAAAGATCAGGACAGAAATATCGGTGTTCGAAATTACTTTTACACATGCTGTAAAGATGGCTTATCTTCAAATAACAACTCCAATCGCATTCACAGTTTTGAGTAATCATCAATCTAAAAAAAAATCCGTTTTGATCCTTTTTATTATTTATATTTTTGCAGGTGAATTACTTGCCAGCGAAGGATTGCAGGAGGATCTTCCATCATCCGGAAAAGCTAACTGCGAACGGGTCGCTCTGCCTGGCGCAACCAGATCGTGGCCAGCCTTTACGATTGCGTTTCCCATGGTTTGGATACCGCTGGACGAGAGCAATCGTAAATGTTTCGGAATGGAGGACAGTCGCGGAAATGGGCATCGTCAGGGTCACTCAAATTTAACTTGAAATAGTTTTTTCAGGTCAGTAAATTTTAGTCTCTAGATTGTTATTGATATTTTAATGTACAAAATGTTTTACATTTTAAAAAACTCGAAAACGTTGCTGCAAGTTTTCGTCAAAAATTAAAAAAAATTAAGATACAAATATTTTTTAATTTTCAAAAACATTACTGAATAAATGTACGTGACTCAAAACTGAGATTTAATGGTATTAAATTCAAGATGAGTGTTTTATAAAATATTGAGAAAAGAGAATTTTTCGGGTTGTTTTCGAGTAAAATGTTATGTTTTATGAGAGTTATCAAGCAAACACTAGTGACACCATCATAGAAGAGTTTAGATTAGGGGAGCTTTTGAAGAGCTTTTAAGAACGGTCATACATTTTCTCCATACAAAACGTCACACATTTACCTGGCATCGCGAATAGGTTTTATTTACCTCGTCCTATCCATAGAAGCGAAAAAATTCTTCCGGCTGAGTTCCAGGCTGGTAAGCAAAGCTGGAAGACGTTGAGCCAATAGACGACGGTGCCAATTTTGTCGGTAGCAGTGAGTAACATTAATTATGTATCCATTACTTATAACAGATTTATGCTTATTCAACACTATTTTCTCCCAAGAGCTGTCTGGAAACAGCAGAAAGTCATCGAATCGGATGGTAACATGGCGAGGTATGACATTCCATCGTCCGAGAAGCGACTGGCCTTCCTGCAGGGACATCTGATCTTCATGGAGATGAAACAGCTGCTTCAGGAGGATCTCTGTCTGTTGCCATCGCTGCTCCAGAAGATCCAATCGAGTAATCCGGATCTGATGGGTATCATTTGGGAAAACCAGATGGTGCGGATCGAGTGTATTGTAATTAAGGAAATAAACTAAGAGTTTTAGTCTAAAACTCAATTTGATTTTAAATTTTTTGATCTTTGATCTACGACATGCACAGACTAACATAGACTTTTTTCTTTGATTTTGTATCTCAAACATCTGGCATCCCTGAACCCCCTTTTTCGTAAACACTTCAGCCAGCTGTAAAAACTTTTTTCAATATGGCTGAACGTGCGATTTGGCATGTGAGACCACCATACTAGATTCATCATGGTCCTAAGGGTGAAAACAGAAGGTTAATCCGCAGACACCAGATACCCAGACTGATCAGTGGCGCTTGAATCCATACAACTACAAGTCGCCAAGAATCATACGCCATCTGTCGGGGCATCGTGAAATTACTGTGCTTCATCAAGAAAAAAAAATTACACTTGATAATTAACAAGCCAAATGAAAACCGTCTTGATTGAATCACCTATTAGTATTTGAAATTCTTTCTCAAATATTTTCTCTATCGTTTTTTTCTTCAATGTTAATTGTTTACTTTAATGTATCATAATAAGAGATGAATGTTATACAAACAATGACTGTTGATCGATTGAGATGAAAAAAAAAAAATACAAACGCAACGTTATAGCGGTCCTTAGTTCAGAGCCAATTAATTTTGAGATTCAGTTTTGTTTTCAAAATTAATTTATCCGGCTGAGTAACAGTATGAAAATTATAACGTCTGTTATAAATAATTCATCGAGTTCGGAATTGCTCGTCCTAATCTGAAAGGTTGACTGCGACCAAAAATACAAACTATATACATATATAACTCTTTGAAAAACTTGAATTCTAATTTATCTTAACTGTTTCTTGGCTCGTACCTAGACAGGTTTGAGGAGCGAAATAAGTTATTGACATATATTGAATAATTTTCAATATGATAAATGCATTGATAAGTCCTTAAATCCTATTTAACGCTGGAAGTATTCGTGATATAATGCTGGTAATTTCACTAAAATTTACAAATTTTTGGAAAAATAACCTCAGAAACGACCGTGTTTGTCGACCGGGTATTTTTCCCTGCTCAAATGTGCGTGAGAAATGTAAAAAAAAAAAACAACTATAATGACCATTTCGCGTGAGCTTTCATTACGTCGTATGAAATATCTTGAAAATTCACAGAAAATTGCTTCAAAAATTATCAAAACAACCTTAAAATTTGTATTTCACATATAGAAAATGTTGTCCAAGCTACAAATATTCTAAATGGAAAGAAGTTGCTACTAGTTTAAGTAAATTTGTGTTTTTTTTTCGTAATAAAACTGTTCGTTTACATTTTGTTTCATACGACGTAATGAAAGCTCACGCGAAATTTTGGCATAATTCTGGACCGGACTGGAAAATTAACCTTAAAAGCGACCATGTTTTTAGACTTTTTCCCCCATCTTAATCCGTACACGAGAGCAAGTGCGCGTGAGAAATGTCAACCTTAAAAATCTTTTATTCGAAAAAAAAATGGTTGAAAAATTGCACTGAATTCGGAATATTTCGAAATGTATGTTTCAAATCCATTTCTCTTTGCTTCCGAAATTTTTTCACCTTTGACATTCAACCAAATTCTTTGATTTAAAGTTTTGTTAAAACCATATTTCGAAAGTAATTAGTTTACTAAATTGATCCATTCTTCAAAAAACTATAATTTTGAATAAGGGTCATTTTAATGTTCCTTAACCGATGCCCAGTAAAAAAGAAGTAATTTCGCAGTAACTAAACTTATAAATCGATTTCAATGCTTTTCCACACCACCAAAACGAATTTTGAATGGTAAAAGAACAGTACTATCTTGATGCAAACGAAAGTCATTTTTATTTTCTTGTCGTTTTATGGAATGTCAAATATCGTATGGCTGTGTGAGTGAATTCATTTAATGTTTTGATTTTGATGTGACGAATTCACGTTTGTTTTATTTTACCCATTGATAAAATCAATTACACGTGCGATATTCAAAAAATGGTTCGAAATATAACCAATAAATAATAATAAAAAAATAACTTAACAACAGAACAGGAAAAGCTAAGCTATTAACTCTTACTAAACAGACTCGGATGATTGAGATTGTTTGTCAAGAATCATCATTATGTCAACCAACGCTCTTTGTTAGAAATTGTACTAAATTTGCAGGAAAATGCATCATCTCGAAGCCGCAAATATTTTTTCCTCAACTGCCTCTTCCAGTGGGCGGTAAAAGGGCTAGTTTGATATCCAAGTTTAGTTAGATATTTCGAAAAGAAGACATTTCTCGTGTGACTAAATTTTTCATAGAAAGGGAAGTTTTAGAATTTATTGGAGAAAAAAGTAAATAAAAATCTGACACCGGTTTTTGTTGTAGATGGTGACTTAATGGTATATTTCGTTGTTGCGATTTTCACTAAGCTTCTTCTGTTAACAGAACATTGCTTTACAAATTTTGTAAATATCATCTCTACTTTTGCTTTATTCAGTTTATGTAAACCTCTATAAATGCGGTAATTCGGCTAGGTGAAGGGTTTTGCGAAACTCTAACTGAAACAGATTGCTTATTTTGTTAGATTCTCGTCCATTCATCTGATTTAACAGAATTTTAACAAAATTATTGGATTTGTCACAATATTTTTCTACTCGGGAAACTTGACGGAGGTTTCGGGGTTAACGAAATCTTACAGTTGAAAGTGATCCTCACAAATGAAGCCAAAGATGTCACAAAAAGGTTATTTTTCAACCACAACGCAATAGGGAAGTGGTGCAGAAAATCTCAAGTTTTCATTCAATTTTCATGTATGTCAAAGTCGATGTATTTTATATAAGCTTTATGGTTAAATTCTAACCACATTTGGTTAATACGCTCCAATTCAAAAACGGTTCTTTAGTGGTTTTCGAAATATATCGTGTTATTTTTTTCTATCAAATGTAGGTAATCAAAAACGACCGTGTTCATCGCTAGATGTAAAAAAAAAACAAACAACACAATGCAAATGTGTGTGTAATATATCGAGATTTTTCCTTTTGTGTATGTGACCGTTAGTTTCACGATAACTCGTAGATAGCGCTGCGGAACAAGCGCCAAAATCAGCCTTCAGTGGTCAGTCTGGGTATCTGGTGTCTGCGGTTAATCCCTCATTAAATAAAACGTACAAAAAAAAAAAAAAAAATCATGGTCCTACCATAGGCAGAGGGCGGCAACGTTACACGTTTTGTCAATGTATCGTGTGACCAACATCTTTTAAATATTTGCTCGTGAATCTCGTTTTCAGCTTTTTTGCCTCAGATTTAAGCTTTTTTTTGCCTTGAGAGCATAAGAGATGAAAGCTTAAATCTGAGGAACAAAGCTTAAATCTGTCAAAAAAAGGGGAAAAAAGGGGAAATCTGAGAGATGTGCACCACCAGAGGCAGAGGCCGGCAATTCTATTCTAACCGTGTGGAGCACATCTCTCAGATTTCCCCTTTTTTCCCCTTTTTTGACAGATTTAAGCTTTTTTCCTCAGATTAAAGCTTTCATCTCCTATGCTCTCAAGGCAAAAAAGCTTAAATCTGAGGAAAAAAAAGCTTAAAAACGAGATTCACGAGCACATATTCAAAAGATGTTGGTCACACGATATATAGACAAAACGTGTGACCAACATCTTTTAAATATGTGCTCGTGAATCTTGTTTTTAAGCTTTTTTTCCTCAGATTTAAGCATTTTTTTTACTTTGAGAGCATAGGAGATGAAAGCTTAAATCTGAGGAAAAAGCTTAAATCTGTCAAAAAAGGGGAAAAAGGGGAAATCTGAGAGATGTGCTCCACACGGTTGGAATAGAATTGCCGGCCTCTGTGCTCCACACGGTTTGAATAACATTGCCGGGATGTGCCTGCAACGTTACACGATTTGTCTATGTATCGTGTGACCAACATCTTTTAAATATGTGCTCGTGAATCTCATTTTTAAGCTTGATTCCTCAGATTTAAGCTTTTTTGCTATGAGAGCATAGGAGATGAAAGCTTAAATTTGAGGAAAAAAGCTTAAATCTGTCAAAAGAAGGAGGAAAAAGGGGAAATCAGAGAGATGTGCTCCACACGGTTTGAATAACCACATCCCGGCACGACGAATAACCTTTAGGTTAAAGTCCTGTAACAAACAAACAACAACAAGTTTAAAAACATCTGTATAGCTTAAATCAGATAAAAAAAAACATTTAATCTAAGAAACGTTGGTCAAACGGCATGTATAACGTCACATACTCCTGTATAAAACGTATGACCAAGCATTTGGAGATGAAAGCTTAAAAACATCTGAAAAGCTTAAATCTGATCCTAAAAGCTTAAAATTGACCAAAAAAAGCTGAACATCTATACGGAATGTATAAGCATATAAGGTCGGATCCCTCTCGTTCTTACCTTTTTTTTCATCAGGTTTTAGGTTTTTGCCTTGATAGCATTGGAGATGAAAGCTTAAAAACATCTAAAAAGCTTAAATCTGATAAAAAAAGCTTAAATATGAGGGGGACGGGATGAATCATGTAACCGGATGAAAATCTCCGAATATATATAAAAATAAATAAATATGAGGCCCGCAACGTTATACATGCCGTGTGACGAACATCTTTCAGGTTTAAGCTTTTTTTTTTGTTCAGATTTAAACTTTTTTGATTAGATCAGAATATGGAGGGATGTGTGGATGCCCTCATGGCTTTTGAAACCAAAGTAATAATGTAATTCACTCAGTTGTCATCATGTTTCAATAAACCGTTTTCTCTGTTGTTGGAAAGCTTAAGATTTAGCGATACAAGAAATCATACATAATTGTTTCGTAACGAAAAGTTTAGAGAACACCAATGACGCAGGTGGTTTTCTGCCTCAAAACTACCTGCATATCCGATAGCATGTATAAACTTTGTTTCGATCTAAAGCTTAGTTCTTTTAGAAATGGGACAGTTACGAATGCCTGTATCTCAAAAACCATTCGTTTGAACCAAATACTTTCTATGAAGAAAAAGAAGGTAATGTTATGATCTTTCATGAAAAAATTTGAAAAAAAAATATTTACCGTTTTTTGTTAAAGAAATTTCTACTTTATTCTTGGTATCTCCCATTGGCCGGCGCACACTTTTTTTAGTCATGGTATTGATCAGTTTCTCCAACTTATACTTCGTAAAATCTATATTTTAGGTGGCTTCACCCTCTTTCTTCAATTTCTGATACTTTTTGGTTCAATACTTCTCTGGAAACTGGAAACTGGAACCATTTTAGTGGATACAGTTGTTTCGAAATGAACAAATTTGATTATTTTTGACCACATTTTTGAACGTTTTTTTTCGATACCGGTTTCACAGCTTAAGAGCTTTGGTACCATCAAAAAATGGTTGTTTGAGGTTGGATTTCAATGAGTCATCACTACGCAACACTTTCAGTTAATCGCAGAAAATTGTTTTGGACATTTCAGCGATCTACCCTTAGTTTTTCGTTTATTGAAAATTAAAAATGCTGGTATGAGACTTGACTTCTTTGATGATCCTTAACCGTTGTTGCCGATCATTTGCTTCACTTCAATGCTTGATTTGAACTTTGTGGACATTATTGACAGTGTTTGCATGCTTATCCACCACAAAAGCTCAGTAATTCTTTGAATAATCGACGGTTTTGTCAGCTATCAATTTGATAATGACGAATTTTATAGGAAACTGTGCAAAATTATTTTTTTCTTTTTCTCTTGCATCGTACATATCTAAAAAACGCGTAAATTTTAAATTTTGAAAAAAATAGGTCAAATAGTACTTTTTACAGGCAACAAAATGCTGTCAAAATTTTTAATATCCAATAACTAGTTAACGAGCTATTGGCAAATGAAAGTGTCCCATTTCTAAAAGGACTAAGCTTTACATATCTTTATTACAACTTAAAACCACAACTTCTCAGAAAATAGGTCTAGTGTATTCTTGAGTTCAAGGGGTTCAATATCCGGCCAGTGATCAGGGCGAGGTCCAGCTCTTTGTCCAAAACACAGAAAAGGAACGGATAGTTGACGGCCAGCTCAATCGGATTCTTATATAACGAGGTGAACCCTGCAAAAAAGAAAAATTATTATGCAATCGTTAGGCCATTTAACTTTTTAATCACGCAATCGTGGGTGGGGTCCGGTACGGAAACAAACTTAAGTGGTTATAATTACTTTTGAGTTGTTGCAGCGATTGGGTCCGAATGTTGATGTTGATGGACTGCTCGATGTGCTTCGCATAGATAAGGGGATCGTCCGTCATGGGACTGAAGTCGGCACGCGTCGGCTCGAAGATGTCGTTGATGTTCATCTGAAATGATTGATGCTAGAATAGTTGATTTTATTCTTCAAAACTTCAACTTACATTCTGTAGATCGCTGGTCAGGATGATATTTCCCTTGAGGCTAAACTTTGGAATCAGAGTTTTAACCCAGGACGGGTTCATCTGACTGACGATCTCCCTCAGGGTAGGTACATTCTCGCCTCCGATTTGGAGTAACTTCAGTAGATTACCCAACCCGAACTCATAATCGGGCAAAACGATGATCAACTTGTAATCATCCGAATCCAACTCCAGTTCCATCACCGTTGATTGCAGCCTCTCGATGTAGGCATACTTCAAAATTGTATTGTAGATTTTGTACGGAACCTTCACCGTTTCCGTTTCACTCAAGTAGAAGTTGTGCTCAATGGTATCGTCCAGAGGTCGCTCCTGCTGGAATTGGTGATTGGCTCGCTCCGAAAAAACTGGGAAAGCTGCCAGCGGCGTAGAAGTTGTGGCATCCTGTAGCAGGAAATTTTGCAAAAATCGCTGATGGCCAATAATATCGATTTCTTCCGGACTCCTTCTGGTCCGAATGAGCACACGATAGTTGGAGTGGGAATGCCGTCGACTGCCACTGGTCCTCTGGCCTCGTTTGCGCAGATTTCTCCTGCGCTTTTCACTTCCCTCCGTTGCAGCTTCCGTGGTAGATTCCGCTTCATCCGTCGTCTCCGTCGTTTCCGCCGTCGATTCTTCCGTTGTGCTGTTCATTCCGATCTCCTCATTCTCCGTTGTAAGTTCACCTGAACCCGAGTTTGCTTCGGGCTCTTCGGTTGTGATTGTGCTCTCGGTTTCGTCCTGCTGTTCGGAAGTGCCCATTTCGGTCCAGTCCATTGTCGAGGGTATCGCTTCAGTCGTCGACTGGCTTTCCTCGCTGGATGTCATCTCGTAGTCCGTTGAGAACATTGTGGTGTCATCCGTGGCATCCGGGGACGTTGGTATGGCTGGCGTGGTGGATTGTGTTTTCATTTCTGGTATACTCTCCAAATCGTATCCGTAGAATTTCAGAATCGATTCGTACTCTGGTCTGGAATGCACATGAAACAGCGATAAAAAAAAAATTAACAAAAAAATAAGAACAATGAATCCTTAGTAAGAACAAAAAGTTGAAATTCATAAATCAGGAATCAGAATAAACGAAATATTCGATTGATATTTTCGATCGGCCAAATTTAAGGAAAAAAAGTATTTAACCTTCCTTTGCGGTTAAAAAAAAGGACAACTAGCCGGTTAGGGTCATATAGACCCGGATTACTATTTTGGTTGTATCTTCAAAACTACTGAACCGATTTTTATAAATCATACCATTTCGGAATCGTCTACATGTGCACTGTCTATTTATCAAGAAAAACATTTATTATACAGAAAAAGAATGCTGATCCTGATTTTCTTTGCTGAATTATTGAACAGAACGACAATTTTTAACATAAAAATTTCTTGATCCTCTCATGAAAAAATAGTTATAAAATCATTGAAAACTTTTATTTATGAACTTTTAAAAAAACAGCGGTGATCTGTAAAACCAAGCACTTTTATTATCTCAATATGAGCTCTCAATCTATCTAAATTCATATCCATCAAAAGTTTTTCAATACGATGTCAATAAAATGAGCTATCTCACGGTTTCTCTGATGGAACCATTTTATTTATCGAAAATTAGCATCGCAATTTTTGCACAATCCGATAGCTGTGACATTCCTCTTTCATTTGAGCCTAAATTTGAAATAATCCATCAAGGGATCTAGAATCTCTATTTTTCAAAAAAAAAAACCTTTTAATGGTTTTCTCAAAGACACAGTCATAATACACTCTGTGAAAACGCTTGTCTTACCTTTAGCGTTAATCCAGCTCTATATTTCAATAACATGGCCAAATAGAAAATTTCCCTGGCTACAACTTTGTTGAAGGCATCAGAGTGATACAAATTGAGAGAAAACAGTTAGAATGTCACAAACAGAGTGATTATAATTTCATTTGAAAAATCTAATAAACTTTCTCATCACTTATTTATTGCGACAAGACCAGAAATTATATTCTTCCAACTTAGTTATTGATTTTAAAGTGTTTAAATGTTCGAGATGGTTCATCTACATTAAAAAATCAAACTTTTAAATAAATTTGATCAGGATTGTAATGAAATTACTTTTTTTTTGTGACTCCCAGGGTGGCCAGCAAACCGGGAAAACCGGGAAAAAACCTGGAATTTCAAATCGAAACCGGGAAAACCTTATGGATCATTTTTCGCCTCAATAAACCTATTAAATCATTCGTCTCGTATCGCTCATAGTGAACAGTCGCGTTTCGAGATTTCGTCCAATATATCCGGGTGTTTCGTTCCGTTCGGGCGTTTAATACGGTGTTTTGTACCGCGCTATACGTTTTTCTGCCAAAGGCAGACCCCAGCTCGCCAAAGTGGTGCTATTATAGTGTTGGTCGACAAAAAAAAAGGTTTTTTTTCTGGCTAGCTGACTGCCCTCAACTGGTCACCACGAGGGCCGCCGCCATTGTTTGACTCATCATCATCATCAATCTGGTCGTTCTTGCTCGAGCCGAGACTTGACGTGGCAGCCATCTTCGAAGAAGGACCACGTGGTTGGGATCACCACTGAAGGAGCCAATCAAAACAAAAATCAAGTTTGTTATACTTTTCTTACTTTTCTCTATTTCTAATTCTATTTTTTCTCTATTATATATTTCGATCAAATTGAGCTTCGCTTTTATTTTCATGAAATATGAGCGAAGGCGGGGGGTCGGACCCGCCAGAGGTGGATGGTGAGCAAATCATCTATGAGGATGAGGAGCATCTGGAGGATTCAGCTGTAGCTGGTTCTTCGAATGCTCATCCTTCTCCGCCAGTTGATATTGCTACTCCATCTGCAGCTGCGGGAAAAACAACCCGACTCCGAGTTTATCCTGATAATTCATCCTCTTCTGGGCCGGGGGTGGTTTTCATCCGGCCCAAAACTAACGGAAAACCATTAAATTTAGTGCAGATCACGAAAGATCTGGCTAGGTGGCCCTCCGTTACCAGTGTTTCCAAAGTACGTCCGAACAAATTGCGCGTTGTTGTGGCCGACCGGAAGGCCGCAAACGGAATTCTTGCCAGTAATTTTTTTAATTTAGAGTATCAGCTCTATATTCCATCTCGAGACGTAGAGATCGAGGGTGTGATCACCGAATCGAGTTTGGAGGCTGAATACGTTAAGTCTCACGGCGTAGGTAAGTTCAAGAGCCTTGATTCGACTTCGGTCGGAATCTTGGATTGTCGCCAACTCATGACTGCCTCCGTCGTTGATGGCGTTACCAAGTATTCGCCTTCAGCCTCGATTCGGGTTACATTTGCAGGAACAGCCCTCCCTCATTACGTCTTGATTGACGGAATTTTAAGGCTTCCAGTACGCCTTTATGTGCCTCGCCCAATGCAATGCAAGAATTGCATCAAGTTGGGGCATACTGCTTCGCATTGCTGCAACAAGAAGCGATGCTTGCATTGTGGGGAGAATCATGGGGAAGGAGCATGCTCAGCAGTTGAGCAAAAATGCGTCTATTGCGGGGGCTCACCCCATGATATCTCCTCCTGCGAGGCATTTCAGGCAAGCTGGGATAAACAGAGGCGCTCTTTAAAAGAACGCTCCAAGCGTTCTTATGCCGCCATATTAAAGAGCGCCTCTCCACCGGTCCAACCTCAGACCAGTAACATTTTTTCTGTGCTGTCAGTTGACAATGAAGACACAGATACGGCTGATGAAGTTCAGCCAGTCTTCGTTGCAGGAGGCTCTCGGAAGCGAACAAAGGCGCCTTCTCCGAAAATACCAGCTAAAATAGCTACGGTTGTCTCTTCCAATAGAAACGAGAAAAAGTCGACTGCTGCTGAAAAGGAAAAACAAGTTCCTCCAGGTTTCCGCGGAAATGCACCACTGCAGAATAAACCAACAGCTGCGGGAGCTTCGCAAACCCAAACCCCAAACGTGATGCCAGAATCAACGACTCAGTCTGGGCTCTTTAAGTTGACTGACATTTTGAACGGATTTTTTTCGTGTTTTAATGTATCAGAACCCGTGAAAGACATTGTATTTGCAATGCTTCCTGTATTAAAGACATTTTTAAAGCAATTGATGCAAACTTGGCCCCTCCTTTCAGTGTTTGTATCTCTCGATGGCTAATTTACGCCGAGAGGTCGGAGATATCACTGTACTACAGTGGAATTGTCGTAGTCTTATTCCAAAATTGGATTCATTGAATTATTTACTTCATAAAACAAACTGTGATATCTTTGCATTGTCCGAAACTTGGCTATCTTCTCAATCTAACATCTCATTCCACAATTTTAATATTATCCGTCTGGATCGTGACGATTCTTATGGAGGGGTGCTTTTGGGGATCAATAAGTGCCACTCTTTTTATAGAATTCACCTTCCTTTATCAGGCGGAATTGAAGCTGTTGCATGTCATACAACAATAAGAGGTAAGGACTTATGTGTTGTCAGTTTGTACTGGCCTCAGAGAGTTGCAGTGGATCGAAATCACCTAGAGGACCTGTGCTCAGTGCTCCCTGAGCCAAGGTTGATCCTGGGTGACTTCAATTCACATGGAACTGTCTGGGGAGAACAAATTGACGATAGTCGTTCTACTCTTATCTATGACATTTGCGACAGTTTCAATTTAACAGTATTGAACACGGGTGAAAAAACACGGGTACCTAAACCTCCTGCAAGACAAAGTGCAATTGACCTCTCACTCTGCTCAAATTCACTATCATTTGATTGCCAGTGGAAGGTAGTCCATGATCCGAATGGTAGTGATCACTTACCTATCGAAATTACTATCACCAATGGGGTCAGCTCTTCGAACACAATAAATATGACATATGACCTTACAAGACACATCGACTGGAAAAAGTACTCGGACACAATTAAAACCGCCATCGACTCTATGCACGTTTTACCTCCTTTGGAGGAGTACCACTTTCTTTCTTGTCTGATACACGATAGTGCAGTTGACGCTCAAACAAAACCCATCCCAGAATCATCTATTCATCGAAGGCCTCCTAATCCATGGTGGGACCCTCAGTGTTCTAAGCTTTATAAGGACAAATCAACAGCATTTAAAGAATTTCGAAAACATGGAACTCTTGTCCATTTTGAAGCTTACGTTTCCCTTGAAAATCAGTTTAAAAAATTAACCAAGGGGAAGAAAAAGGCGTATTGGAGGAATTTTGTTAGTGGGTTATCGCGTGAAACATCCTTAAGTACTTTGTGGAAAGTGGCACGAAGCATGCGTAATCGATCATCTACAAATGAAAGTGAGGAATATTCACATAGGTGAATATTTAAATTCGCACGGAAAGTCTGTCCAGATTCTACACCTGTGCAAAAAATAATCCGGAACGTGCCTCCTGATAGGTCTGATAGTGGTCTAGACTCAAGCTTTTCGATGGTCGAATTCTCACTTGCCCTCCTCTCTTGCAACAATTCAGCTCCGGGAATTGATGAAATCAAATTTAACTTGTTGAAAAACCTTCCGGATGCTGCAAAATTTCGCTTGTTAAATTTATTTAACCAATTCTTGGAGCATAACATTGTTCCCCAAGATTGGAGACAAGTGAGAGTCATTGCTATCCAAAAGCCCGGAAAACCAGCGTCTGATCCCAACTCTTACCGTCCAATAGCGATGTTGTCTTGTATACGCAAATTGATGGAGAAAATGATATTGTTTCGTTTGGACAAATGGGTAGAAACAAATGGTCTCCTTTCAGATACTCAATTTGGGTTTCGAAGGGGCAAAGGGACAAACGATTGCCTTGCTTTGCTGTCTTCAGAGATACAAATGGCGTACGCAAAACGTGAGCAAATGGCTTCAGTGTTTCTAGACATAAAGGGAGCTTTTGATGCAGTCTCAATAGAGGTTTTGTCAGACAAGTTGCACTCCCGGGGTCTGCCTCCTCTATTGAACAACATCTTATACAGCTTACTTTGTGAGAAACATTTGAACTTTGCTCACGGAGATTTTGCAGTTAGAAGAACATCTTACATGGGCCTCCCACAGGGTTCATGTTTGAGTCCACTTTTGTACAACTTTTATGTGAGTGACATCGACAGCTGTCTCTCTGAAGGCTGCACTCTAAGACAACTTGCAGATGACGGAGTAGTGTCTGTCACAGGATCTACTGAGTCTCATCTGCACAGGCCTTTACAAGATACTTTAGACAGATTGTCTTCCTGGGCTTTGGGGCTTGGGATTGAGTTTTCCCCTCAGAAAACGGAAATGGTTGTTTTCTCTAAGAAACGTAGACCTGCTCAACCTAAGCTTCAACTCCTAGGCAGAACGATCACTCAATCGAGGAGTTTCAAGTATCTTGGGGTTTGGTTTGATTCCAAGTGTACCTGGAGAGCCCACATTGAGTATCTGAAAGGAAAATGCCAACAAAGAATCAATTTTCTCCGATCAATTACTGGCACCTGGTGGGGAGCCCATCCAGAAGATCTTATCAAATTGTATCGAACAACTATTCTATCCGTTATGGAATATGGTAGCTTCTGTTTCCAGTCAGCTGCCAAAACTCACCTCATCAAACTAGAGCGTATCCAATACCGTTGTCTCCGTATCGCTTTGGGCTGTATGCCCTCAACACACAACATGAGTCTTGAAGTTTTGGCAGGAATACTCCCTTTGAAAGATCGATTCAATTTACTATCACTTCGGTTCCTCATCAGGTGTGAGGTCATGAACCCATTGGTGATTGTAAATTTCGAAAGGTTACTTGAGCAAAATGTTCAAACCAGATTTATGTCTATATACCATATCCTCATGTCAATGCAGGTAAACCCTTCTTCGTATTCTCCAACTCGTGTTTGTAGCCCAGACTACGATCATTCTTCTGTCCAGTTTGATTTGTCTATGCAGCAGGAAATTCGTGGAATCCCGGATCCGCATCGTCCTCTTCTGATTCCAAGAATTTTCGAAGCTAAATATAGACACGTCGATGCTGATAAAATGTACTTTACCGATGGATCACTTATAGAGGAAACAACAGGATTTGGAGTGTTCAACGAAATATCCAGCGCATCTCACAGTCTCCAGTCACCATGCTCTGTATATGTTGCAGAGTTAGCAGCTATTCACTGGGCTTTGAATAGTATCGCCACACGACCTATTGAACACTACTATATTATAACTGATAGTCTCAGCTCTGTTGAAGCAATCCGCTCTATAAAACCAGGAAAATTCACGCCGTACTTCCTCGAAATGATACGAGATATATTGACCACTTTATCAAGACGTTGCTTTTCTATCACCTTTATCTGGGTCCCCTCACATTGCTCAATAGCAGGCAATGAGAGGGCAGATTCCCTTGCAAAAGTGGGTGCGATGGAAGGCAACATTTACCAGCGTGAAATCGTATTCAACGAATTTTACTTCTTGGCTCGAAGAAACTCTCTTGTCAACTGGCAGCGTAGATGGGACGAGGATGAGTTGGGTCGGTGGTTCCACTCGATTATCCCAAAGGTAAGCCTTAAACCCTGGTTTAATAGATTGAACCTGACTCTGGATTTTATTCGTATATTTTCCCGTCTCATGTCCAATCATTATTCCATGAATGCGGTACTCTATCGTTTAAATATTGCTGGCAGCAATTTATGCGGATGTGGTCTAGGTTACCATGACATCGAGCATATTGTTTGGTCGTGTGAGGACCACCTATTCGCCAGAGCGAACTTTATAGATTCCCTTCGGGCCCGAGGAAAACCACCCGACGTTCCAGTGAGGGATGTATTAGGTATGATGGACTTGGACTATATGTTCGAGATATACCTTTTCCTAAAAGCTATCGATCTTCGACTATAATTCTCTTTATTTTCATATTTCCCTTTCTATCTTTCTTTTTCTTCAAAAAAAAAAAAAAAGTGAACTAGATCTAAGTACACAATTGTAATCAAACAAAACGAGTTTGGCTCCTTAAAGCCTAAAGGTATGAGCCGTTTCAAATAAATAATTTACAAAAAAAAAAAAAAAACCTATTAAATTCTAGATTTCGTTCATATCATCATATTTTTTCTCAAAAGCGATATGAAATCGGGATCTAAATTCCATGGGAAAAATGTTGGCAAAAGTCGAGAATTTCTTGAAAAATAAATTTTTTAGCTCAGCCTTTTAGTGCCCTGAAGTTTTCCAGTTCTAAAATGTATTGAGATTTTTTTG
Organism: Uranotaenia lowii; assembly: GCF_029784155.1. Classification (NCBI taxonomy): domain Eukaryota; kingdom Metazoa; phylum Arthropoda; class Insecta; order Diptera; family Culicidae; genus Uranotaenia; species Uranotaenia lowii. Next base: position 342,062,371 of record NC_073693.1, read on the forward strand.
TGAATTTATTTATTTTTGACTGTTTTATTGGGGTTATGAAAGTATTTATAACAAATCACAATGCAATGGTGCTGCATAAATTTTGGGGCTAATTTCAACTACAAAAAATGAAGTTTTGCCTTGATTCAATTCTCTAGGCCCTCGCACTATTCCCCTTTAATTCATTCCTTCAAACTCTACCATTTTATAGGGTTTCAAGCCTTTTGTCCTAGACCGACTTACTCTTGGAAAACGTTCCTATTTTTCAAATATAAAACAATGACCTCATAATCCAACAAAAACTACACCAAAACTATAAACTTACTAAGAAAAAAGGTGAACTGTCACATAAATCAACCTGCTGCTTCTAAACGCTATGATTTCATCAGGAAGGGTGTTTGTTTGCGAGCCTTAGAAAAAATAGTTATTTCAAGATTTTGAAATAACATCTTTACTTACATTTGAAATTTTCAAAAACCAACCAAGTTTTATCCAACTTGAAACTCAACTTGTAGGTTTTTAAACGTAGATAAAAGTTCTAAGATATTTTAACTGTAGACTAAGTTATTGATGATTATGTGGCATAATATCATGTTGATCAAAGCTACCCCGGTGATCAATGTTACCCCATTTAATGGAACCTAGCTTAAAACGTTCCTGAGATATCATTTCGAGAAAGTAGGGGAGACTGAGGATACTTGATCTCTGGGAATACTTGATTCCTTAGCTATATCTCGAAACTGGAAGATCAAATGTTCTAGAAAAATGTGCCAAAAAGAGCAAAATAACAATGCTTGCATTTCAAAAAATTTTAACAAAATAATTGTTTGAGTAATTGAACTTTGTTTGAAAAATTTCACAAAATGTAACTGGAAGATCTCTTTTCATCACTTTAAAATGTTCCTTACATGGGAAAATTATGAAAAAAATATTTGTTCCAATATATCAATCGATTGAGCATAATATGAACTTCATAATGCCATACTTTCAAAGCAATGGAAAAGTTTTAACTTTTTTCAGAAAAAGTTTTCTAAAATGATGATTATGAGTATAATTGATCCCTAGAGTTTAAAACGGCATATTCTTCTTCTGAATTGATCGTTATCATTGCTGATTACGAGATTACTAATATTCATTCAAAAACTAATATTTTTCCAACAGTTGTATGGAGAAAAGGTCTGAAATAATTAATTTTCTCTTGATTATAAAAAATAGCGCCTTTAAGTATGCAATATCATTAGCGTTGAGACAAAGTTATAGAATTTTCTTCTTCTGTCAGCTATAATTTGTGAATTGAGAACAAACATGGCCAAAATAGTCAATTAACATTCTATCTTGGGGTTTTGTTTGATTTTTATACAAGAATTAGGGCTTCCTGAATAAAAATCAAGATTTCTTCAATAGGGGATCAAATTCCCTAACTTCATAAAAATCGCAATTTTTTCACTCCTACGAAAATGCTTCTAGTTCATCTACGGGTTCAAGTATCGTTCTAATTTTTGGAGTATAGAAACTTGAAGTTACAAGCTGCCAGAAAATGTAAAAAACGACGAGTTGCTAAATTTTCCAGAAAGATATGGTGAAAATAAGAAAAGGGGATCAAGCATCCCCACTCTCCCCAACAGTTTGGGTCATGTAGACACTCACCGTAAAGGAAGACTAAAAATCTAAAACTAAGCTTAAAAATCAGTTCTTATATCGTATATTGGAATATTTTTTTTTTGGAATTTGTAATTAGGACTTCACAAAGTAGAAATAAAAATTTTATTTGAACACTAGCTGACCCGATGTGCTTTGCTACACATTCCAAAAATTATTGAAATTTGTGGTAGGGGAAAGTCGGGTAGGACGGACACTTTCAATATTTAGAAAATCACGATGTTTGGCACAAATCTAATGATGGGAATTAATATGTTTGGCCAAGTATCAACCAAGTCAACACTTTCGAGACCCATTTTTGATTTGAAACAAATAATGTCTCATAATAGTAAACAAAATAAACAAAAACTTTGATGATGCACCATTTGATGTAATTTTCTCTACTAAGAAAATTGTCCATAACTCGCTATATTATCGGAAGTTTCACCAGTTTTCAACGTTAGAATGTTTATTAGACCTGGAGTAAACCTAGCGAATTTTGGTCAACGAGCTTGTGCAACAAAGGTTTTTGTTGCTATGTCGGGTTAGACGGACACTTCAAGGTCGGGTAAAACGGACACGTAAGTGTCTTAACCGGTCCTGGAAGTTTGGTGTCCATATTGATTTGCGAAACCTTAATTGGACCGCATCAATAAACAGCACGCGAATGAGCGCGTGCAACCTTGCCAAAATTGTCTAACGAACGGATCTCGAAACGTTAGATCGTTACGCAACCGATATGTGAATTCAAAGAGAGCTCTCTTTCTCTCTCATGCTGAAACCTAAGCGAAACATGTATTCATATTTCATATTCAACACGTATACGTATAAACTGCAAGAGAGCTTATTCCAGAGAGAAATTAACGAAATAACGTTTTTCCTATTTTTCGTTCAGAGTTACACTGTTATTCATGTATCATAAATTTAAACTCAAACATCAGATCTTCTTTACATACTAAAATGCGACTATTCATATCTATATCTAATGCATACGATATTATGAATATGGGTCATTCCATGTCAAGTGTGCACAGCGAGAAAAAAAATCTTATCGAAAATTCGCCAAACTTGGCCGATAGACTTTCTGAGGCCTACAAAACAAATCCTCAATTTTTGAGAATGATCCGCCCACCTCTCGTTCCAGGACCCTCCCTTCTTTTTTACAAGATTTTGAAAAATTCATCATTTTTAAAATACAACAGCTCTGGACTGAAACATCATACCAAAATGACAAAATATGCGTTTTGTAGATTTTATTAAAATCTATCGATTGATGTTATTCATTACTCGAAAAAGTGACGTTTTAAACGTCAAAAGCTCTAAAAACAAAACGTTAATTTTCTCAAGGAAAGTATATTTTTTTCTTGAATTTTATGATTTTATTGTTTTCTTGAGAAAATTTTACGTAAGAACCAACCAAAATCCCAATATAATATTTCTCGTTTTCGAGATATGAAAGATTTAAGTTGCTCTTGTTATAAATATCAGTATCGCCATAATTTATTTAGGGATGTCACACGAGAGTCTTAAAATCCCAGAAAAACAAAAACAAATAAAGTCATAATTTATAAAAGTTTAGTATTCAACATATGTACGAGCAGATTCTCGAGATTTAAACATTATCTGTGAATAATTGATTTAAGATTTTAATCGCCGATATAATTGATAACAATATTTTAATGACATCCTCACATTGATTCATCCGCTAAGTAAGCACTAACTTAATGATTAAATATAGAGTTATAATGTATAAAATTGTTACCCAACAGCAAAACGAATTCAAACACAAAAGTGTTATTTTAATTTTTTAAGCATCTTTTTTTTTTACAAATGTTTGTTGCTTATTAAAATTAACCGTTTCAACATGATAAACCTGTTACACCATGAACAAGATTTCGTTCTTTTCATGCCGCAATCTCTTTAGATATTGGAAAAATGGGAATGAAAGTATGTTCGTTCAAGCTTACCGAAATTTCAAATATAAAATGTATGCAAAATTAAAATACAGTTTTAAGATGATTTAAATTGCCGTGTTGGAACGAGAAAAATATAGAGAAAAATATAGTTATTTTTGGAATTATAATATTTCATAAAACGAATTTTTTTCTTTCGTTCAAAATCATTCAAACAAATCATGAAAAGAAAAAATCTGTTCAAGCAAGGAAGATGTGGCTAAAAATTTGGATGAATTATGCAGTTTAGTGAAATCACTGAGTGCTGCGAATAAATAATTGTGAGACAATCCAACTTAAATCTTTCATATCCCGAAAACGAGAAATATTGTATTGGGATTTTGGTTGGTTCTTACGTAAAATTTTCTCAAGAAAACAATGAAATCATAAAATTCAAGAAAAAAATATACTTTCCTTGAGAAAATTAACGTTTTGTTTTTAGAGCTGTGTTTTGACGTTTAAAACGTCACTTTTTCGAGTAATGAATAACATTAATCGATAGATTTTAAAAAAATCTACAAAACGCATATTTTGTCATTTTGGTACGATGTTTCAGTCCAGAGCTGTTGTATTTTAAAAATTTTTAGTTTTTAATCGTATCAAATGAAAGTCATGGCACCCAATTTCCATTTTTTTCATTCGAATCACCCAGAGTAGGAAGGCGCCAAAAGTAATCAAGGCTTACTGATGTTCATCCATCTCTCTATAGGAAGTTTTGGCGCCCATTTTCGTTGCAAGTGTACTTTTCACGTGGCACCAGTAAAATGGATACTTGGATGTGATTTTCCCTATGGGGTTCCGCAACTACGAAGCATAGAAAAGCATGAACGAAGAATATTGACAAAAATTCTAATTTTTTGCATCAGAATCAAGGCAATTCTAAGATTTTTTTTAGATGATTGTTCGTAAACCGTTTATTTTTTTGGAAATGTCATATTCTTTTAGCAACTTAAGCAATATGGCTGTAAAATTTCCAATAGACTCAAAACAACTTAATGAGATTGAATTGAAACTTTTCATTATCAAATCATTTTTTATGAGTTTTGGTAACAAGTCATATAACTGATAAAAGATCACCTTAATTTATTTTTTGTTGATTTTATCCAGTTAGTTTGAGAATTGAAGGTTATCAATTTTGTGATTCCAAGTAAATTGAATTATTATCATAAAAACGAATTGGAGGATCAGGATATATTGGAAAATCCACACTACCTTTCATGCTCAGTGATTAATCGGAACTTTTGAAAATTTTAGCTATATAGGACTTTATCTTGATATTAGATCCAACTCTCAGTTTCAAAAGTCAGAAAAAAGGATCGTAATCAATAATATCATCAAGTACTGAAAACTTGAAAGAATATACAAATTAAATTTTAAGTAGAATGCATGCCACCTAAAATTTCGAACATTTAAGTATAGAGAAAAATCTGAACCAATACACCAAAATACAAAAAAAGTTTCGTACCAGAAATAAAATCTAAAAAAACAATCCGTCAAGCATAAGTAAATTAAAGAATATAAACACTTTAATTCGACAAAAAAAAATCAAGATCAACGAAAATCCAGCTTTCAAATAATCGTTTTAATATAACTGAAAATCCAGATTCATAAAGCCGAATTTAGAATATTGATACAAATTAACAATTAAATTCAGAATTAAATTTAACTGTCTGGATTACAGTTTCTTATCTTACGATCATCAACTATAAATTTTGAATTTTTATTCCAAATACTCAAAATAGATTTGCTTTCATTCAGGGTTTGTCTGTTAAGAGAAAAATAATCTAAATACAAGAAAGTTTAAATTCTTTTTTTTTTTTTAAATTCTTTAATTCTTAGTGCAATCTGCCAATCCCTAACTGAAAATTGAAAAAAAAAGATAATGATGACACAAATTTCGAAGACATTTTCAAACATTATATTGATTAGAAAAGTGTTGCTGTAAAATGAAATGAAATGAAACTTTTTCTGAATTGTTAAATATTTGTCAAACTCAGCTCTGTAAGTTCACAATAAGATTCAATTAGTGTATTTAGTGCAAAGTCCGAAAAAAAGACATTTGAAATAATTAAAAAAAAAAATAAAAATTAATTTTATATTCATTATTCTTTAAATGTTCCGGGTCCATTTTTTTAATTTTTCTATTCTGACGACCATGTTTAAAGGAAACTGTAATGTATTTAAATACAGAGGTTAAAACAAATCGAAAATACAACTCTATTTATGACGACTGCAGCAAAAAAGATCCATTTTCTGTTGAAATCAATCTTCAACATTTTTAAAATACTTTATCAGATAGAAGTTTTTGAATAGGAATGATGACTAAACTAAATTGAAACTTGATAGAGCGTTCTTAAGTTACCGGAACTGATCATTGGCAGAACTTTATCATACGCTTCCTCAACAAGAAAATAAGTTCGCTAAACAAAAGTTTGAGCAAATCGTATGAGCGTTTTTGTGTCACGAACTGCCGGTTTTGAATATAAATTTATGTATGATATTTTTCATTCCATTAGCGGTTTTTTGAATGAACTTAAAATAATGAAATTCGAAAAACGTGCCATAATTCTGGATTTTTTTCTGATACAAAGGTATCCACTAGCTCCTTCCTATACACGTAAAAGGAAGCTGTCTAAGGAACAGTGCTAAAATTTAAAAAATACTCAAAAATTACAGGCTTAACAAAGTTTGCCGGGTCAGCTAGTTTGATATAAGTTATTTTAGAGAATCAAATTCTTATACCCTACAACTCCTGTATACCACAGTAAGTTTCTCCAGGTATTTCCAATTTTTCATCGGTCTGATCCTCCAAATGCATCCACAAGACAGTGGCAAGAGCAATTGTCGGCCAAAAAGCGCTCTTCATCTTAAACAGGCCATTAAAACTGTTAAAAGTAGATCCCCGGTAAAGGAAGCGCTCATAAAACACGGAATTCCGAAAACCATAAAATTTCGCCGCTGGATTTGGACAAGAAGTTGGTTCCGTTTTGGTTTATAAACATTCTCAAATGTTCAATTCACAAAATTATGTGCTTCAACAGAAATTTTTCCGACAATATCTACCTTTTCTAAGCAGTCTACGTTTTACCCGACCATTTTTAAAAAGTGTAATTTGCAAGCATATTTAAAAATTGCTTTAAAAACAGTCCTGATGAAGGAAATTTACCGATGCCAATGATTAATGCGTTGGCAAACAACACAAACTGCCCATCTGCACGAAAACAGCGATGAAAAAAGCGAAATCTGATTTTCTATTGCGATTCTACCTTAGGGTGTCCGTATTACCCGACTTTCCCCTACGTATTTATTTAACTTTTCATTTATTTGCAAAATTTTTTTAGTTCAATTTCAAAATCATTAGAATGTTTTTTCAAAATAAAATTGCAACTTTTTTTTTATTTTGAAATCTTAATAATTTTTTCAAACTCCGTGTTTTAATCCTTTTTATGACTCTGGATTTCTTTGCTTCATAAGTTTATAACTTATGCCAACATATTTTTTCATATATGGAATCTTCGTCGTCCCTTTTTAATGTAGAGAGGGTCTAAAACTATCATGGAAACATTTGTTGTAACAAAATAACTTCACGGGACACTTATTTAATCTATTCGTTCTCGAATTTATAATTCAAATTGTGAGAGTGACCCCTTCCCCATTCCTATACCCCTAATGGAAGGAAGGGAGTCTCATAACATCAGAAAAACACTTCTTGTATCCCATGTCATATATGGCCCCATTCTCGATAAGTTCTTGAATTATTCAAAAAATTTGTGTCCCTCTCCCCACTTAATACTATCTCAAACTATCGAAGAAATATTGCCCGTACACAAATATGCTCCCATGCTAATTTGGTTCCATTTTCTCGATTACCACCGGAAAACATTTCTTGTGCTTGAATACCCTCGCATGTCAAATTTGGTTTCGTTTGCTTTATTAGTTGTCGAGTTATGTTATAAAATTTATATCGAAGCCCCTCTTCCTACCTATCACCTACCTGGAAGTAGGGGATCAAGATCAAACATTCCTTGTACTCAAATACACTCACATGCTAAATTCTGTTCCATTTGCTCGATTGTATGATTGTTCCCATGTCATATTTGGTTCCATTTGTTAGATAAGTTCTTGGTTTATGCAAAACAATCGTATGTGAGCTACCGTCTTCCCTAACTGTATCCCCAATTGAAGGAGAAAGAAGTCTCAAATAAGCAAATAAACATTTTACGTATCCCAATGCTTTCCCATGCCAAAGTTCTTTCCATTTGCTCGATTAGTTCTCGAGTTATGAAGACTTTTTACTTTTATATGAGAGACCCTCTCCCCCCTTCCAGGAAGAGGTAGGGGTCCTAAACTATTAAAGGAACCTTCCCCGGCCTCCAATACCCTCATATGCGAAGTTGTACGTAAACCAGTTGAGTAGTTTTCGAGTCTATAGGGAACAGATAGACAGACAGACAGACAGACGGTTAGAAATTTCTTTTTTGTATATATAGTTACATGAAAGAATAACGAAGGCGCATTTTCGGCTCATGTTAGCTCCGATCGGCATTGATATTTTGCAACCTCTACTTTGGGTGTGGAAATAAACATAGAAATGTGAATTCGGAAATGAGTTTCTCTTGTCAGATACTGAATTTAAATTATGGTCTATATCTGCGTATTCTAAATTTAGCTACGAGGAGTCCAAACTACGAATCTCGATCTCAATTCTAAATTTTGGTTTAAATTAGGATATTTGAATTTGAAGCTCAACCACTTTTCATCATACCACGACGGTGAGAAGCAATCTTGAAAATTTACATAACGGATTTTTTCGAGTTCTTACTCTTGTAGACTCACCGAATAGTAATGTTTTCACTGCTCAAACTCAGGCCGCTCAGTAGATTCTCCTTCCGATAGAAGTAACTCCGCAACCGTCGATGGATATCCCGGTAGCCCACCCTCAGTATATCCTTATCGTAGGGCACCACCAGCACCTCGTGAATTTCGGAAGCACTCCGTCCGTTAGCTCCCTCATAAAGGGCCACCAAAATACTTCCCACGGCACACGGCGAAAACGCGATGTTGTTTTTGTTCCCCTTCGCATGCAGATACAGCAACCGAAAGCCCAGATAGTTGGTCTTATCGACCATGGCGTCCAGTGGCGTTATCTTCTGCCGCACTTCCTGCGTCGCCGCCTGCGGAGGTTGAACGATCGGTTGCGCCACCAGACTTTCTTCTTCCGTCCCCAGATTGATGCTGAAATACTGGGCACTTCCGAGGGTCCACAGTTGGACAACACAACAACACACGGCCGCAATAAGGGCTTTCATTTTCACAGAACTTGAAAATCACAGTATGCGGCGAATAACTCTGACTGGACAGCTGGCTCAGATGATTGGATCGAAGGAAGAACCAAGAATCACTACCGATTACAGACCGAACAAGCGAAACAGGAGCAACTCCCGAACGCGAAATCCGAACACGACCGACTAACCAGTTTCTGGAATGGGTAACATCTTTTATAATATTCGCACCTGATGTCTGTCTCCCTTTTGGCTGGAGTTAACGTCGTATGTCTTGCCCCCAAGGTTTGCTTCTCAATCGATAAGAACCAAACAGCACAACAACTCAACGTGGGGCGATCGCTTCTTGCAGACTCATCTCTACTGAATCGATACGTACCTCCAGATAGGTTCCGCCCTCAAGCAAAACGAAATACACCAAACTTGGCGCCCACTTTGAATATTTGCCGAACAGCTTCTGTTCTGGGCAAATGACTCTGATATTGCCATGTGCGGATAAGGGGAATCCGATTGAACGACACCTTGGACGATTGGCGGGAAAATGGTAAGTTTGAACCTGTTTTGAGCGTGAGGGAGCGCGTGAATGAACTCTGAGGATTTTATTTCCATCATCATAAATATAAATTCAAGTCGGAATCAAAACGTGTAGTAAGATATGGCACGTTTGGCATCATAGTGTTTTTGCATACATTTCTTGTTTGTTGAATGGGATCAGTATCTATAACTTTTTCTGTAGGTGTCATTTCCCTAACATCGTAATGGGTTGACCAATTGTTGGGCTGGGTTACAGTCAATCAATTGCTCAGCGACAATTCACTACCTGTCTGTTCATTTAAAATGATTCCGAGTTGGAAATACGAAGCTTCTTCTGTTGGCCTAAATTCTCGGCTAGGTAAGCTTCTCGTTTGTGTACCGTAGAAGTCTTTTTTTTGTTATTCAACGCACCCGACCGGCCATCATTCTATAATTGTCCTACGGTATATGTATTGTTTTCTTCGCGAATCGCGAATTGGGTCATCATGGTGATTGTACCGAGTTTTAGCCTTACGCAAATTTGTTAGCAACCTTATTCGTAAAAGTAAATTGCATATAGCTACAAAAAAAGGGTTAGCTCCCCTACTGCCTTTGGTGGGTGACTGTTTTTGTTAAGTCATTCTACATTCACCTGCGAAAGCGTATGGAAATATCTACCTAGCCGAAATTTGATGAATAGAAAATAATTGTTAGTTTATCGATTGCACGTGATTGATGTTGGAATTGTCTCGATTTAGAAGCCGATCAATACATTGGATTTTGGTCGGAACTTTGTATCCAAAAATATAGAAAATGTAGATTTTCGAGAACACACCCCTCTGTTCTTAAGTGTACAGTTGCTACTGAGCTTTGAATTAAAAATTGGAAATGCAGGAATCAGATTCAGATGAGTTTCAGTGATAAAGCTTAGATAATTAAGATTTTGGGTACCCAAAATAAAGGTCTTCTTTACTGCCCTTCCAAGCAAGATTGTTCTATGTGGAAAAACGAGCAAGCGAGAAAAACGCGATTGAAATTTTTTTTTATCTGTTTTTCGGATTTTCGTTAAACTTATGTCTCTTCCGCACCTTTCAAGATTTTATGCGGAAGCGCAATATTGCGCATTGATTAATAACACTAGTTCATAGGATTTTTGAACTAAGTAAACTGAAGATCACTTTTAATGTGAAATCGGGCGCTGAACCCGAAAATGAAATTCAAAAAAATCTCAGTAGAAAAGTTTTTTAGATATGCTCCAAATATAAAATTTTAGAAAAATGTAAAAAGTAGTTCTACTCAAATTCAAATATTTCTGACTACATGACATTAATTCGAAATCTCTGTTTTGCATATTGAAGGTGGATAAATTTGCTTTCGATCATCTCAACTTCATTTTTGCGTATGATCAACAGTATTGTTGATATAAGTGACTTTATGATAGAAAAAAAAATGAAAAAACGCATTTTTTTTGAAAAAAAAATTGTTTTAGCGAAAGTTTTAGACACGAAGACACGAAGAATCTCATTTTCTATTGGCTTTAAATATCAATTCAATACGAAGATTTCAAGTGGTTATTTATCAAAATCGGTTGAAAATTGAAAAAAAGTTATGGTTACTTTATCATATCAGTATTTTTTGCATTTTTGAATAATTTAACGAACCGCGGTGTACTTATTATAGTACCTATACGAAGAATGCTGAATATCACTCGATTCAAGTCAAAATTAATTATGTATAAGCTTATCAGAAGGTCACATGCCAAATTTCAAAACGATCTGACCATGGGGAGGGGTTGCTTGAGTCTCAAACGTGATAGAATTTTAAGGTATTTTGCTCGGGAAGTACAAAAAATACTAACACTCGATGAGTGCTTTTTACGCATTGCTTTTTATACGAGAATTTTCGGCTAAAATACAATCTTTGAACCGTAAATAACAGTTTTTTTTAATCCAATCGTGTTGCAGTCTTCGAGTGAAATGTTTGTCTCATCTTAAGCTTTAAGAAAATTATTCATAAAAAAACAATCGGCTAGTAAAGAAAAAAGTTATTACAGAAAAACCAGTCTTTTTATTCCTCCTGAGCTAAATACCTTAAAATCTTATTCACGTTTGAGACTCAAGAAACCCCTCCCCATGGTCAGATCGTTCTGAATGTTACATCATTTTAAAATGCGCATATTTGATTATAAAGTTTTTACTGATCAATTCACCTATAAGTGAGAAAATTTTCTATTTTTTGTATTTATTGTTTTATCACTATGATGTCTTCGAAAAAGTAGTAGATTATCACATTTTAAAAAACTTTGTTGAAGACGTCAAAGCTCTATCTTTTGAAACAGCATGCTTTGAAGACATTTTATCAAAAACTAGCCTCAAAAACGAATAATTCGTTCAACTTTGAATATTGAGAGTTGTTTATAATTTTTGCTCCTAAATGTATGCAGCAACATTGCCCATCTTTTGAGTATATTTGATTTGAAAGAAAACGTTGAAAAATTCAATTAAAAAATAACTGTTATTGATGTTTTAAGACTTTTGTGCTAATTGGCATCAAAACAATAATTTTGAAGATGTTTAGATACCGTCAACTGGGGCAACATGCAACAATTTTCAGCTTCAATGGCTTCTAAAATCTTAATGCCTACAGATAGGGTAAAACTGTACAAGACGCACCAGCTAAGCATAATTGCTATTTACAGCGATACCAATCATTTAAGAACCAAATTGAAAGTTGACGACGATTCAAGGATAAAATTTAAGTATTATCGAAAAGAAAAAAATATGATAAAAACACGATTTTGACCATATTTTTGTAAAAAACTTAAACAGCCAGAAAAGAAACCGCGGGGTAGAACGCCAAAACTAGTGGACAGAACGCACCAAACAGGAAGGGTGGTAAAAAATAGAACAATCATTAAACGGAATGTAATTATTGAAACACCAAATGCTTAATTAGATGTTCATCGTATTTTTGTAAACTACCATTTTTTGGCTAAAAATCTTTTAGTTTTGCTAAACTCATCGAAAATTTCGCTTTTCAAAATAGACTTTTTTATATCCTTATAAATAAAACGCCTTCAAGTAGGCAACGAAATTCAATTTTTCTGACTGATATAGTAATATCGCGGCAAACATGGCGGTCGATAATTTTTTCGAGTCGAATATTGGTGCACCGTTTCAACTCGAACAAGGACAAATTATGTTATAACTATGCATTGTTATCGTAATTTGGGAGTCAGCAAATAAAAGGAATGGCATTTTGTTTTGATACTCGGGTTTTCTCAAAAGTTAACAGCATTCAAAATTTGAGCGTAAAACACGTGGTCTTGTGGGCATTCTGCCCCAATTTTCATATGATTGATTTTTGATAAAATTAGAAGGAATTTATTAAAATATTTAGAAATATTTACAGTCTTCCGAAAGTGCACATGAGTGGTTAAACGATAAGCTGTAAGTGGTTTGATCGGATTGCGCAGGCTGTTTTACCATAAAACCTTATATGCAACTTATGAAAAATTACAAGTTTCACGCTGATTCCATTAATTCCTCTGTTTCTAAGAACTAAAGTAGATTTTGTGAACTTTTCATCTTTTGAATGATGAAAAATCTTGTTTGCTACAATAAAAATGAAGAAAAACATCATTCGAAGCCGTATGTTAGTGTATATTTGAGAAAGAATGGCATGGGCCATTTTACCCCCACCGTCTTGTACAGTTTTCCCCTAATTATGCCTCTTGTACAGCAAAAGTTTTAAGGTTGATGGGACACCAAGCTGACGTAGTCAAAAAAATTATTGGTTTTACCAGTTATTTTTAAATTTACAAAAACATGCAATTTTCACACTACTAAGAAAAAGGGGTAAGTTGCAACAAACTCTGTAATCTGTAAAATATTCTATTATCTTAAATCATGTAAATAAATCTTAGGTTTGATGAAATTTTAATGTTACCAAACTCATAATGCAAAACAATGATAGCCCAGCATATGGAAACTCGATTTATGAGATTTAGTTCTGATTTGAATTTTGTTGCATTTTACCCCAGTCAGCTAACTGAATTATAAAAAATTTTATTTTAAATTATTTGGTGATTGTCCGAAAAATATGTGTACACCAAAAGTGTTGGTTTTGGATAAGGAAACCAATATAAAGTTTGTAGGTGATATCATTAAGCCAATCCGTCATACGAGGTAAAGTTTTTTAGGGTATCGAAAAATGTAAAAAATTAAACATTTACTGCTAGATTTTTTGAATTTTTTATGAGAATCAAATACTTTAAAAAACTCATTCACGATGTTAAAAACTATGTCATCATCAATTTGTTATCATTCAATGATAACTTTATTACAGTATATTGAATTAAAAATTGATTGAGTGTTGTGGTATACAAATGTTGCATTTAACCCTGCTTTTGCATGATGCCCCGTTTGACGGTACGTTAAAACCAAGGTTATCAGATCACAAGGTTCTCTGACTTTGTCAGTAAGTAGGCGAGGATAGCGCGGTGAGGTTCAGTGAGTTTGTTTGTAAACATCGGAAAATTTGTTCGAGCTGATAGCTTTGTTGGTAAATATACTCCACGTACTCCACGTAGTAGCCAAATCAAAATGGCTGAATCGGGAGTTTCTCATATCGTTACACCTCCTATATATACACACCTCGGTTAAAACCATACACCCAAAATAATCTGCACGTAGCGGCTACGAGAAAAACTACATAATTTTTGTCCAATTGATTTTCACGTAAATGCTACGAAATCAATATGTACACGCGTCCCTATAAGAATTTGTGCTTCTTGGGAAGCACCTACATTTTACGTGAATTTTTTGCGAGTGCAACGCGGTTTGTTTATGAAAGCCACGGGGAATGTTTTTAGTATCGGAATGAAAATAAGGGTTTTTTTCACTTCTCATTTCTGTTATTTTTCATTATGATTAAAACACTTAATTTTTTTGTGAATAAACTTTATTTTCACAATCATTGCACAACATATTTTTCACTAACGTTATTATGTATTAAAACACTTTTATTTTTAAACATCCTGCAACACAGTTTTCTAGTTCTATATAGTTTACAGGAATGCTGTAAAAAAAATAAAAGTATGCATTAATAACAAAAATATTTTACCTTGTCGTGAATAGTTTTCCGTAAAACATTATTCGGATAGTCCCACCAAAGAACAAGAGATTGTCATCGAATTGGCACTTGCATCCAGAGCCATTGCTATCAGGAAAAAAACAAAAATTAGCTGATCACAATTAATCATCATTATCACTTACCAAAACGGCCAATCCAAAACAGAGGAATATCCGATTAAATCTTTGTTGCTAACATGTTCCGCTGATGACAACAGACGCAACGGCTGCAAAAAATTTGACAACAGCAAACAATGACGGACCTCAATTTCATTTTTTTATATGAATTTACCACCAAATGCTGGAGAAAAATGCACAAAACGGATTTGAAATCATCCACTTAGACTTTTCGTGAAATTTATGAGTCAGTTATGTGGAAATAAGGTAGTTACTACCGGGGTGTCCTGGATACACTGTGTTTACTACAACATTCACGTGAAATCGATATGATACATCGAAATCTTAGTTTACGTGAAAAATCCTGTAGAAATAATTTCTAAATTCCTTTGCGTGTAGTGAACAAAGCTACCCCGAAACATGAAATCTGTTTTTGTAACAAACATTTAGTTATAGCCACTAAAATGTCGTTTGAATATTCTGCTATCAATAATCATGCTTTATACTCCTTACCTCAGTACGTATTTTTAAAAAAATAAGTGTTACAAAAAAGCAACCCCTTCAAAATATTCGAAAATTAATTAAAAAAGTGATCAATGTCCCCCAGTTCAACAGAAAAAATATTTTTTCAATATTTTTTATCCAATAATTTTGATAATTTTATAAATTATGCATTATTCGAAAAAAAAAGAAACGAAATGTACCAAATAATTTTTGATTTGTGAAATCGAACCATCTGGAGATTCAAGACAGCTTTCTAAAATTTTTAGAGGAAATAAGCTCTTCCTTAAGGGTGAGAATGTTCCATTTTCTTTTTATCATGTTTTGATGTCATTTTCGTTCAATGAAAAACATAGCTTTCGTCTGATTTGGCTGCCATAGCTTCAGCAGTGGCGAGTAGCACAAGCTCTTAGAGCGAAACTTTTGTTGATAATTTTTTACACTAGGTGCCGCTGATGTAAGTCATGTTAAAATCTAAAATGTTGATCTTGATGAATGGCATTATTTCTTTTGAATATTTACTTTACTTTATATACAGTTTATCATTTCTATAAATCAACTCCTCATACATTATAAGATGATTTCTGAGCTCATGCATCCAGCCGAACAAACATTTGTAGCAAGTACTTTCACAGCACTCATCGTATCCCATCATAGAATGGTACCTTATATAATAACTTTTTATTAATCTAGTGAAACTCGAAAAGGTGAACTAAAAAAAGCATTTCATGTATCAAAATAAGCAATATTTAGAATCTTTTTATTTTATTTTCAACATTCTAGGTCAAATTTGTTTAAAAAAATTTCAGAAGTTTAGGTTAACATTCTAGCTGTTTTTTTGTGAATTAGGTCGTTTACAAATTGGTTATCATTGGGTTTTACAACTTACATACAAAATATTTTTAAAATTATTTTCAAATATTTTTTGCAGATAATCCAATCGTTATATTTACTCTGTAAGAAATGAAAAGTCAACTAAGTTATTTTAAATATTTGTAACCTAGCATACATATTTACTCTGTTTAAATGCTCTAATCATAATTTTACCTTTCAGATTCGTATCCTTTTAAATAATAAAGAATATATTTCTATCCGTAATTTTATATAACTATATGTATTATTAGAATATTTTAAATAATTTTCCTTACCGCCATATATTATTCTTATACAATTAATAGTATATTTTCAGAGGGAATGCATCTGGGGTTAATCCTAAGGAATTATTGCAAGCGGCACGGGTAGCCGGCCATTGTAGGTTTCTGAGGGTTGGATGCCTTCCTTCGACGAACCATCGGACCTCAAATCCCTAATTCAGTTTTGCACTAAGTGCCGTTACTTCCGGCCATGCTCCGACATCCTTGGGCCACACCGGTGTAGTTCGTTTCACTTCTTACCAGGGTTCAAACCGAAAGCTTAAAATGCTATAAAACTACTTCGCTTATCACACCTTGGAGACAAATCTCCTACTGCTGATCTGCTACAGGAAGCGACAACAACTCACGGTGTGTTTTGTAGAAGGTTTAAAAGAAAAAAAATAACTGTAACGCTGGAAGTTCTCTCAGTGAATTTCCACAACAAAAAGAAATACTTAATCGTTCGTCACAATTTCTTTAAACAATCTGATAGGGGGGTTGGGGCTCAAGGGGTTCAGCCTTCTTTCCCAAAGCGAGTTAAATTTTCAGTACAAGAAATAAATTTAACGGGAAATCGTTTGATCTCGAAAGCAAGGTTGCCGAAATCACGTATTATCACAGAATTTTGAGCGAAATTAACTATTTTTTGTTATTTTCGACTTTTTATTTCTGACTATAATTCATGAAAATATGAAAACAAGCTGATGTAAATTGACTGTAAAACTGTAAGAAATTTCCAATGTGTTGTTTTTTGACAATATTTCTCTATGAACTTCATAGAAAAATCGTCACAGAAAACCGTCTTAGAATTTTAGGTTCCGATCATAGAATTCGTGAATTTTTTTGTCAAAAACACAGATTTTTTTAGGCAACCTTGCTCAAAAGGTGTTTATGAAGAAAAATTATCAAACATGTAAGAGAATTGGCACGCCTTCGGCGAATTTTGTTTCAAACCACTCTAGACGTAAGACATTTCATTATACGACGAATTCAGTTAATCTTTTGTACTGAAACTCAAATCTTGACATAAAAACCCCACCTCGTGTTTAAAATTGGTTTTTACAAAGAAGTGTAACTAAACTAGTTCAAAATTTTAATCCAACAATTCGAACTTCAAAATTCTTTCGTTCAATATATACAAATTTAACACATCACAAGTTGGTTGCCATATGACAGGTGTTGAACCCTCACGATAGTCAATTTATGCTGGTATAAAATATTCCTCAAGAAACCAAATTAAGTTTCAATTGTATTTTGTGTTCCTCATTTTTCTGAATGCTCAATATTTTAAAATGTTCAAGCAAATTTTACATCAGCTTGAAGTATGTTATTGATCCATAATATTCCTGTACAAATAGTTCCATATTAATCCAGAGTTTCCTTCCACGTGCTTTCGAATGTTCTAGAATTCCAAAAAATCGAAATTAATTTTGATTACTGCGAAAAAAGATAAAGAGGTCTTCTTTAGGCCATTTAAACCAAATTGAATATCAGATATTTTTAAAGCGAAATTCAAATTTGTCAAATGAAACAATAATCATACTCATCATTATCATCATCTTCAACATCATTTTAAAGATTTTTTAAAATTTTACAATAAATTAACCGAATTTTGTAAGTCAAACTGTTTTGTTCAAATTTATTTTTAATAATTTTTATATATTTCACAATGTTTGTCAGTTCTGAATTATTGTGTTTTGAACACGTTATTTTCTTGATAGCCATTATCTAAATCTAATTTTTTTATAAGAAAATTGAAGGTTCTATCTTTTATTCTTTCCAGGATCCAGTATTTTGACGGCGACAAAATATTTATAGCTTGAAATTTTAAACTATAAAACCTGTGCTTTAAAACTTATCTCTTACTTTTTTTAAACTTAAAATAACCTATTTTAAATCGTGCATTTTTTTAATCATTGAAAGGTCGAAGTAGCAACTTTAAAGCTAAATTTTAATTTATTAATAAATTTAATCAATTAAATTAGTATTTGCTTAGTGCTTTCAAAATGTACCACTAATTTTCGAAAACTAATTTTTTTTTATTAGTTTCTTATTTATGATTCAAGAAATCATTCATTTTTCGAACTATATTTAGCCGGAATAAGCTTTCAATGATGAATTGACCATATAATTTTTGTAAATATTTAAAGTTATTATTGCGAAATAAAATTACTCTTTGTTTTGGTAACTAGAAGAATTTGAATATGAAAAATGATGTTACTTTATTTTTCGCCCTTATCTGTGAAAAGTGATGTGTTTTTTAATAAAAACATCTTAAAATTATGTATTTATTTTATAAACGGATAGAAAGTTAGAGAAGAAATGAAAAGTGGTAAAAATGAGTGGGGAAAATTTAATAAATTCGTTTAGCACGGGTCAACTACTATGAAGTGGAAGATACAGATAGAGTTTCGAACTTTCTCACTTCTAACTTTCTATCCGTTTATAAAAAGCATTTCATAATCTTAAGATGTTCTCACTAAAAATGTCCTTTTTTTCACCGATAAGGCCAATAAAATAAGTAAAAAACATTAAATTACGGTGATTAATCGTTTTATAAAATAGAAAATGATTTTATCTCCAAATTTGATCACCGGAACTCTTGAAATAAAATTGATTTTCTTCTTTGGATAAAATTTAATTTAATTTCCATGCATGTGATTCGAATAAATTCTCTCAAGTTTCAAAAGGTTTTTTTTCTTACCAATAATTCACAACTCAAAGCCATCAAAAATCAAATGTTTTTGAGAAAACAAATTTATTTTTCCGTGATTTTACCCAAATATTGTCTGATGGAAATGATATATTTTCTTTTGAAGTCCTGAAAAATTGAGTCTGTTTTTACATTTGACTTGAGAATAATCATTAAATATTACAAATCTGATCTTGTTTTTCCAAAACATAGTTGAAAATCCAAAATTTATGTTGAAATAAAAATAAATAAATTCGGAAAAATGTATAGAAATAAAATAAATCTGGGAATATTTCCAAGTCTGTGTTCTTGCTCAAAATTCTGTGAAATTAAAGATTTTTCTATGATTCCAGCAACCTTGCTCACAGCGTGTTTAAATTTTTCTTCCAATTCAAAAAATTACAGCGTGATTTTTCAATCAAGCCTTCAATTGAAAACGAAGAAAAGAATTTTTCAAGTTTTATAGACGCATATAACTTATTAAGCTAGGTCTTTCGCGTCTCTGTTTTGTTTATTACAATATAAGTAAAAATATAATACAATATTCTTATTCTTAATTTTCATAAACTATTACAAGAAGAAAGGGAATGATAGTTAAGACGAGTGGAAGCCCTAGAAGAAATTCGAAGGCCAAGCCACACAGCCATAGGCAGGACCTTGCTACCGATGGGGGAACCATACATACATACATACATACCAATAAGCTCTTTCTTAAGGGAACATCCATAAATGACGTAGCATTTTTTTTGAGTTTTTATACCCCCCTCCCCCCTCGTAGCATTTCGTCACTAAGTCATAGACCCCCCAGTGAGTTATTATCAAACGTAGCTTCAATAAACCCCCCCAATTTTTTTTCCTCAGCTTTAAAAAAAGCAGTTAAATTCGATAAAATTAAAAAAATGAATTTTGATATTTTTTCGTAGAAAATCAAATATATTGTCTGGTTTAGATTTGTTAGATTCGTGGTTTGTTCACATAAAATGTATTGCCAAAAATAAGTCGCGCGACTCTACGGTGAACCCAGTATCCAGAAGGTGGTGAAGACAGGCCGTATACGCTGGGCAGAACATGTTGTGAAAATGCCGAACGACTGTCCTGCAAAACAGCTGTTTGCTGCCAATCTGGTAAGAACAAGACGAGCAGGGGTGCAACGAGCGAGGTGGTTAGACCGAGTGAATTTTGGGAGTTGTATTCATCAAGTTATGTTGTGAGACGGAGTACTATGAAAATAAATAAAATAACCTCCAATACTGGGGAAGCCACAAAATTAAGGCAATATCTTTGTCTTAGTAAAGTTTTGGATGTGATATCGTAGAAAAAAAAAACTCCAATTCTATCCTATTGATTGATCATACACATTTCTACTTATAGGTACACCTATTCGATTTATTATAATCGTTCTTATACGACAACCCTGCATTTTAATATTATATCTCTCTTCATCGAATGTACAATAAAATAATCTTAATAAAGTAGAAACTTAGTTCTCCCTAAAAAGCACACGTTTAACATTGTAATAACTATTAAATTACGAATTAAAACATAAATTGAAGCACGCGGGGATTACGTTGCCCTTAAAAACTCATTAAGTAATGACGGTCTCACTTGCGTTTGTAGCGTGTGCTATACCTTCTGCTACTTTTCTTTATAACCTAGTTAGTACCTAATTATTGTTTTAGCTTCATTCTAAGTTGCTGGAAGACGTACGTACGGTTTGGTTTTTTTCACTTTTTTTTAAACATCTCAAAATGCCATTTGTTTCACAATTTTTGTGCTCGTTCCGATGCGTTGGATTGAAGTAGTTTCCTGTTCAGAGGAGGAACTAATTTAACGTATTTTCCGTAAAAACTGGTACGGAGTCACACATCTCAGCCAATCGGTGTCTATAGAATACTTTAAGGATGATTAACTGTTTTTCATCGTTCTCTCTAATTTGATAGCTTCTCGATCACGTTCAAGGTACTTGAGGATTTCTGGAGATGATCTTATGTTATTGAGCTAGATGAACAACAGGCAACGGGCAACTCTGCTATATATTAAGTAGTAGTCTTAAGGATGGTTAGATGAATCGTGTGTCAGCCATCATAGATGACTGAAGTCTGATTTGCCGAAAACGTTTCGTTTGGTAATTTCGATCTGTAATGAGGATGAAATGATTGATTGTGAGGACGAAAGCCGTCAGGATTGGGTGTTATTTGTTGGAAATTACTTCTCCTCCATTTTCTATGTGCCTGGCCAGCGATCGCTTCATGCGTTTGGCCACCGGTGGGGAAAACAGATCGGTGTTGATGTACAGCTTGTCGTTGTCCAGGTATATCCGTTCCGTGCCGCTGTGTCCAGTATAGTGTAGGAGGGCACTGACCGTGTAACCTATCACGAAGGTTACAATGTAACCCAAGACTACCGACCAAAGGTAGGATAACCGGTACAGGTAGAAGTAGTCGGAATCCGGCCGTTCTGCTCGTTGGGCCATCGCCATCGGAGACATATTGGTGCTGTTGAAACCGCCAAATTGGTCGCAATCCTCGACAGAGAAGTCTAACATCTTCAGTGGGGGCCTTGGCTGGCCAAAGCCCACCCAGAGGGAAAACGAAATACCTATCGTAAGTCCAGTCATGACACCCTAGAGAAGAAAAAACCATCGTTAAAGTTTTGAACAACGTATTTGACGCTTGATTTCTGATCTGAAGACTGAACTTAAAATCTGAAATCTGTAAATTGAACCTTGGATGTTTTTGTAAGTATAGCTTACCCTCTGATTGGCCAGTTTAGTGAACATTCCCATAGAAAATAGAGCGAAAAGTGGTCCTCCGATAACGCCAAAAATAGTCAACGAGGCTTGCAGCACTCCACCCATAAATTGTGCTAGGAAGGCTACCGCCAAACAGATTATGCCGTAGAGAAAGGCCATAATTTTTGTCGGTAGACTGGACTGCATATCCGGCAGAGGTCGTTTCTTGATCTTGGCATACAGGGGTTTGAGGTAATCTTCCAACGTGACTGCGGCCAGAGAGTTTAAGGCCGCCGATACGGATGATAAACTGGCCGAGAATATTCCGGATACAAACAGGCCAGGTAATCCGGGTAGATCACTCATGGCATCCACCACAAATAGTGGCATGGTTTGATCGCGAACCTTGATACGACCCTGCTTCAACGGGTCACAGGTACTGTAGAAATAGTACAGCGCCAGGCCACTGAAGGATGTGCTCAAACTTAGTAGCGACAGGATCGGCCAGTTAAGCCACAGAGCTTTTTGGGCCGATTTCAGATCTTTAACGGTTTGAAGTCGCTGAACCTGGGTTTGATTTACTGCGTATAGCGATAAGTAAGTGAACATTCCTCCTATTACCAGAGACCACCAGGTGTGCCGAGTTGTGGGATCCGGATTGAAACTGAAAAAAAAACAAAACCATATTTAGCTTTTTTCAAAACACTTAAAAGGAGTTTAAAATTACTTCCAAAGTTCCAACCGTCCACCTCGTTCGGCTGCTTCCCAAATGGGCCCGAGTCCTCCGGCCTTAACTGCCGCACAAATTATAACGGCATAGATGGCCGCAAACATCAGAATCGACTGGAACACGTCCGTAAACAGGACAGCCTTCATTCCACCGATGGTCGAGTAGAAGGTGCACACAATTCCAATCACCAAGATGGAATAGGTTTGGTCCAGCCCGGTGACGGCTTCCAGAGCCAAAGCTGGAGCGTATACGGCAATTCCCATGTACAAGATCATCTGAAGCGAGTACGCTAGCGAAGCCATCAGCCGGGTCTTCTTGCCAAACCGAAGCTCCAGATACTGCAAAAAAAAAAAAAAATTAGAATCTCTTATTACCAATCAAAAAGGTCTGAACCAACCTGATAGGCACTACAGGCTTGCAGCTTAAAGAATACTGGCAGAAACAGATAGGCAGCGATCGGGGTGGCCAACCCGTACGAAAAGTTGATCACCACGAACTGCGTTCCGAATTGGTAGTTTTCGTTCGAGACGCCGAGCAACGTGATGGCGGACATGAAGCTGGCCATCAGACTGAACGACACCGGCCAGATGGACATGTTCCGATCGGCAAGCAGGTATTCCTGTAGGGAAGAGAGAAGAAAACGCTTATTCAGAATTTTTTCAAAACAGTAGGATTTACACCACGAGTCGAATGATTCGATTTAACAAATTTAACCTCCAAGTCCTCGGAACTCATGCGAATAAATATTTTTTGTATGAAACGCTTATCGGAGTCGGAACAATGAGGTGAAAAATTGTGAGTCACGTAAGGTAAGCCAAAGTTGGATGACTCAATTGTTTATCACTCTCTGGAGCCATTCAGAGTATGTTGGATTGATCGAAGCATCAATGATGGGTATTTAAAAAAATATATAGAAGAATAATTCAAACAATAATCAACAATTTAGTAATATCCCAAAGTTTTCACCACAATTAAATGGACATTATAGGCTAATATGATAACGTCACTCTCTGGAGCCACTTTTAGTCTGCTTTAAATGGGTGTTTCGGAACAAATCAATAGAAAAATGAAATATCAAGGTATTACTCAACGCAATTTTCTCATTGAAATGATTCGAGCCGTTTCTTGCATCTTTTTTTTTTTAAATTAATCTCTTCAAAGATTGTAAGTTGATAGAAGCATTACCACTCTCTGGAACCACGTTGAGGGGTTAATAATAATGCAAAAAAAAATCATATTTAAGTAAAAATCTTTCAATTTCTAAACAAATTATAAATAATTCGTACAGCTTTACGGAAGGATGTGTTAAAAAATGTGTTTTTTATGGCTTTTTAACTTTTAAGGAAAAAAAAATTTCGTCGAAGCAGCAATTTCAACAAAATTTCCAAACCAAACGTATCTGCTATTTCTTCCACCACTTTTCAGATGATGTTTCGATTGTTTTGCCACCTTTTTCAATTTACCATTGACTTTGTCCTGATGACACTTTTCCTTGAAAACTTATCCCTTTATGGTGACTCCAGTAATGGTGTTCAGTCCGCAGAACGGACTGAAGAAAACGCGCGAGCCGAAGGAGAGCATCCGGAAGAAGGTAAGCGGTCCGAAGCGGGAGAGCGGGGAGAAAAACCATCGACCAATCAGCGAGCAGCGCGCGACGAGCCGAGGCTATAAAAACCGCGGTCCCGTTCGTCGAGCGAGTTCAGTTACAATTCAATCGCGGAACCGAAAACATCCCGAAGCAGCGAGAGAGAAGCCGAATCAGCAGCCAGAGAAAGAGAGAGAGAAGCAGCTAGGGTGGAAAGCTGCTCACCATTATCGTGCTCGGACGGAGCCGATTGAGTTGCGCAAGCAAATCGTGCTACTAGAGGAACAGTGAACAGAGAAATAAACAACAACATGGAAAGCTAAGTGAAGTGTGTTTTCTTAGTGCTTGCTGCTCCAACAATTTAGCTCCCGGTTCTAAATTGCCACCCCCCAAACGGCTCTTTTAAGAGCCATCGAAAGAGTTTAGTCAGTCTTGGTGGCAATCATCGATGAGTCTTGGCATTCCAGGCAGCGTTCCCCGATAACCTGCCTCCACTGGTTGGGCAACCACAGGGGGTTGCCCTGTCCGGCCCAATCCCGCAAGGGGAGCGGGCACCCAGTGGTCGTTCCCAATGCCCCTCTACATACAGTCCACGAGTCGAGTTCCAACATGGAAATGGTCCTTCGAGCCGGATGAAAAAGCCGGTACCTTCAGACGGAATACCTCCGTCTTTGAGAGAGTGTGAATCGGGAAGCGGATTGTTGGAGTGAAGCACAGAGAAAAAATATCAAAGAGAAAAGCAAAAGTTTGAAAGAAGTGAAAACGAACAACTAATCGAGAAAAGTGGTGATAAAAATAACTGCAAATAAAAGTGAAAAGGACTATCAGTGAATTTAAAAAGTATTGAGCAACAAAAGTGAACTTTGTAGAAAAAAAGTAGTGAAGTGATAAAAGTGAAACATAATGCCTCCAAAAAGAACACCAGTGAAAAACAGCCCCGATTCAGTGAGGAATCACGATACGCTGGAGGTGCTGATTCACAGCCGTGGAATGGCGCAGCGAAATATATCCAGGATAAAGTCCATCCTGCAGCAGGCGGAAGAGGAAGGAACTGAGCTAACTCCTGCTCAATTAAAAGTATACCAGCGGAGTGTGGAAGGTTCGAAAACCGAGTTCACCAAGCAGTACAATGAAATTCTCGCCCAGTCATCACCAGCCGAGCGTGAAGAAAATGACGACGAATATTTCAGCTTTGTTGACCTGTATGAGGAAGTATCGATGATGCTAGAAAGTTGGCTCGACAAGCATTCGCCAACTCTACTACCACAGCTGCAGCCGCAGCTCACCAACAACCAGCCGCCTTTGGTCATCCAACCTTCTCTTCCCAGAGCAATACCAACGTTCGACGGTCGCTTCGAACAATGGGAGAAGTTCAAGGTTATGTTCCGGGATGTGGTCGACAGAACTAACGAGCCAGACCGCATCAAGCTATACCACCTTGAGAAGGCCCTTGTTGGAGACGCAGCCGGGTTGATAGATTCCAAAACTATCACCGACGGCAACTACGCTCGAGCTTGGCAACTATTGGATGAACGATACTCCGACCAGCGACGGATGATTGATCGGCATCTAGCTGGCCTGCTAGGTGTGATGAAGTTACACAGCGAATCATTCACCGAGTTAAGGTCTCTGGTAGAGACTTTTGATAGTCATGTCGACAACCTCAAGTTTCTGGGCCAAGGTTTCGCTGAGGTAGCCGAATACATAGTAGTGTTCCTGATGTCTCGAGCCTTGGATGACGAGACAAAGAAGCTGTGGGAGTCTACTATCAGGAAGGGTGAGCTGCCAACATATGAAGACACCATTCATTTTCTCAAAGAGAGAGTGTCCGTCCTGGAGCGCTGCCAATCCTCAGCCGAGATAGGTCATCCCAAGCATCGCCAATTTTCGAGGATCAATCTACCAAGACATCCGAGAATCAACACGGCCACTTCCCCAGCACAACAAGAGCAATACTGTGACTTTTGTGCCAAAGGTCACCGGATCTACGAGTGCCCCCAGTTCAACGAAATGTCGGTCAGCCAAAGGATCAGCAACGTAAGAGAAAAGAATCTTTGCTTCAATTGCCTCAGCCGAAGACATCGAGCAATTGATTGTCCTTCAAAGATGTCCTGCTCCAAATGCCAACGGAAACATCACTCGTTGTTACACCTTAAGGATATGAAACTGCCAACTCGACATGTGTTACCAGCGCCAACACTAGCGACATGGTCCCAGGTTCTAGTTCCAGAATACAAGCCATCGACTAGTATTGCGTCCCCAAATGCTGCCCATTCCCACGTGCCAACGAAATCGACGAGTCAAGTGTTCCTGCTCACCGCCCTGGTCAATGTGATGGACAAGGATCAACAGCCGCATCCCTGCAGGGCGCTTCTAGACTGTGGCTCACAGGTTAGTTTCATAACGCAGTCGCTGGCTGACGCATTGAGAATCCCAACAAATGAGGTGAGTGTCCCTATTAATGGTATTGGTAGTGCTAAATCCGTAATGAAGAGAATGGGTACCGTCCAAGTCTACTCCAGGTGCAATAACTTTACGTTGTCGCTGTCCTGCCTTGTGTCGCCAAAAATCACTGGCCTTCTTCCATCATACACAACTGATATTGAGTCTTGGGAAATACCTTCAGGCATCAAACTCGCAGATCCCTCCTTTTTTAGAATGAACACTATAGACATGCTTATAGGTATGGACCATTTTTACGAAATAATGAAACCAGGTTATTTGAAGTTGTCCGACAATCTTCCTACGTTGCAAGATTCTCAATTTGGTTGGCTGGTAGGAGGAAATTGTTATGAAGGCGTTCATACTGGAGCAGTCTTGGGTTCATTTGTCGTGAATACAGATCCTGTAGACAAGCTAGATAAAAGGTTTTGCGAAGTTGAGAACATTACCCCTGAGGAAGTTCCGTCCAATAGCGTTGATGAATGTGAGCAACATTTCCTAGCCACCAATCGTCGTGATAAAAATGGTCTTTATGTGGTCCAACTTCCTTTAAAAAACAATCTGGCGCAACTAGCAGACTCCCGTTCTTTGGCACTAAGGAGATTCTTTCTTCTTGAATCAAAGTTAACTCGAAAACTCAACTTAAAAGCTCAATATTCCGCATTCATCGAAGAATCGCTTAATTATTCCAAAGAAATCCAAGAATACAAAGATCCTCATGATCCTGAAGCCCTCAATTCTGCACCCCTCATGATAGGACGTACCCTTTGTGCAGTACCTGACCCTGGAGTAGACGGTTTGGTAAGAGTTGTGGACGTTAAAACTAAATCTGGAACCTATAAGAGACCAATTCACAAGCTAGCACCATTACCAATACTGGACAACCACAATCCACATATCACGGGGACACACTTTTCGGCGGGGATGATGTTCAGTCCGCAGAACGGACTGAAGAAAACGCGCGAGCCGAAGGAGAGCATCCGGAAGAAGGTAAGCGGTCCGAAGCGGGAGAGCGGGGAGAAAAACCATCGACCAATCAGCGAGCAGCGCGCGACGAGCCGAGGCTATAAAAACCGCGGTCCCGTTCGTCGAGCGAGTTCAGTTACAATTCAATCGCGGAACCGAAAACATCCCGAAGCAGCGAGAGAGAAGCCGAATCAGCAGCCAGAGAAAGAGAGAGAGAAGCAGCTAGGGTGGAAAGCTGCTCACCATTATCGTGCTCGGACGGAGCCGATTGAGTTGCGCAAGCAAATCGTGCTACTAGAGGAACAGTGAACAGAGAAATAAACAACAACATGGAAAGCTAAGTGAAGTGTGTTTTCTTAGTGCTTGCTGCTCCAACAATTTAGCTCCCGGTTCTAAATTGCCACCCCCCAAACGGCTCTTTTAAGAGCCATCGAAAGAGTTTAGTCAGTCTTGGTGGCAATCATCGATGAGTCTTGGCATTCCAGGCAGCGTTCCCCGATAACCTGCCTCCACTGGTTGGGCAACCACAGGGGGTTGCCCTGTCCGGCCCAATCCCGCAAGGGGAGCGGGCACCCAGTGGTCGTTCCCAATGCCCCTCTACATACAGTCCACGAGTCGAGTTCCAACAAATGGAAACTTTTGATTTCTTCCAATTGCTACAGATGGCTTGCCAAATTTGCAGCAATTTTATCCGCGAAAACAAATTTGAAATCTACCTAAGTAAGGTTGTGAGATTGCCCAGTTTTATTCGGGTGCGCCCAGATATTTGATAAGAACTATTGCCGGATTTCATTGAGAAAAGCCTGGATTTTGCCTGGATTTATTCACTTTAATTGGCAAATTGAAAAAAAAACAAACTGTGTTGTACAATATTTTTGAATTATGCCTCCAAAATGAAATGTTTTGAGCAAGTTAAAAAAAAATAAACATGAAAGTTTATTTTTGGAAGCCTAAATTATAATTCAATATCTTCGATAATTTTTTATAAAAAAGGTTTTTTTTCATTTTCTTTGCTTGATTTTTGTTGCGTAGTTTCTCGGTTTTGGCAAAATTTTCCCGGGAATTGTCCCGGTATTCCTCGGACATTTGGATGTCAAGTTTGAAATCGAATGTCCGGATTTGGCCGGGGTTTTACGTTGCGTTGTTTATTAGAAAAATCTGAGTATCTTTCTTTTTGAAGTTCAATATGTATAAAAAACAGAAAAAAAAACTCAGTTAAAATTGGCCTTATGTTTGAACCCTGCCATCAGATGTTGTACAGTCACCTTATCCTTCGCTGTAGAACGCCAGTTTGCTTTGAACTGGTTCTCCTGCTAAATTATTTTGGGGTCTTCTTAAGGTTCTGCTTAACTTTCGTCCAATATTTTTCAATTGGGCGAAGTTCTGGTGTGTTTAGAGGGTTCTTATTCTTGGACACAACCTGATTGTTGGTAGCGGCAAACCGCTTCATGGCCTTTTTTTCATAATGAAAGGATGCCAAATCCGGCCAAAACAGCACAGACAAGTCATGTTTCTTCAGGAAAGGCAGAAAACGCTTTTGAAGACACTTTTTTATGTAAATTTCCTGGTTGATGGACCCGGTTGCAACGAAAATGTCGCTTTTCAAGCCACAGATACAGATAGCTTGTCAAACGAGATATTTCTTGGCAAACCTCGTTAGTTTAATATGCTTGATAATGGCTGATATGAATAAAGCTCTATTTTTTTGCTATTTTCGAGCAGTTTTGTGAGTCAAATACATCGAATGGCATACATATTTTTTATCCTACTATATTCTACTCTGCTTTTTCATATCTAGATGACCAAATGCTTTCAAATTTTGCCATTCTTAAGTTCGAGCTAAGTAAAAGCTATTGAAGCAATTGCTATTTGCAATTGCTAGCTGGTATGAATAAGTACCAGCTAATGTCTGCACCTTTCCCCTGACGGTTGCTGTATATCTAATACTGTTGTCCAGGAAACCGTCTGAAGTTTGCCTTGGCGAAGGTTTCGTCGTCCATTACTACGCAATCAAACTTTGTCAACAATGTCGTCTTCCGAGAACTTATTTTTGCCGTAAGATTGTGCTTTTCGTTGCGATTTGGAGTCACAACCTTCCTTTAAGTCGATAGTCCGGATCGTTTTTAAACTTCATGCAAGGTTGTAGGCGATATTCCCATCTCATTTGCGACATCTCGAACGGAAAGGTTGGGGTTGCGCATGAAAGTCATTTTTGTCGTATTTGCCATTTTTGTCATATTTGCCAAAAATGAGCATCCAATTTGGCAAGGAAAAAGTTTACAACTTTCAGAAATTTCGATGGCAACCGACATCAGCGGATATTGTTTCTTGTTCTCCTTCTTCTGCCCTGAGTTTCAGGACTGGTGAATGCCGAAGATCTCGGAAAACCGGAAATGCCGTTCTTGATCTGACTAATAAAATTTAGTTTTAAGGAATGATTGGTGATATACCAATGCATGCAAGCAAGATTTCTAGTAGAATTCAGCACTAATGGATCATATCCGATACATGAATATTAATTTCAATCTTCAATTCGAAAGTCTGTAAAATCTGTGCACTTTGAGCAAAAATCAGGGCTAAATCTGTGTTTGGGCAATATCTGGATGAAGGGTCAAAAGTCTGTGTTTTACTGACAAATTAGAGCACCTGGCATCCCAGTACGACCGTTCTCGTCAGCGTGTCTACAGCTATGGGTGGTTGCATATTGAGGAAAAGTAGGCAAGGGGTACCAAAAGTTTCTCATTGGTGGGGGGTGGAGACGGAGCGCTTTTTGACAGCGAATTGTTCGCCTACCATGCCTACGATTACGATTGTCTGTCACAAGATGGACGATTCCGTGTATTGGTATAAGAACACACCCGAAGCTGTACACGCCCTGGTTCTCGTTCACGCATACAGAATTGACAAACTGCACTACACACTCGTTTATATTTAACCAGTTTTGATTGAAAATAGTCATTTTTTGGTTTTCCTGCAAAACTGCCTATATGGTTATTTTTCAACAACATTTTATGGTACCATTTTAACAATATTCCCAGATTTCGGGTATTCACCGAAAAAAGGATGAATATTTAACCTCAATAAAAAAACGACTATCTGCAGCTGTTCCCCAACAACGGATAGCATGGAACGCGTCCGATTGATTGACGATGAACACTTCCTTCCCTGTGGGACCGCTCCTTTCGTTGTGGGGTTCCGGTTAAAAGAAGCCTCTGAACACGGTTTGATTGGCTCACGGGAAAACGGAAAATCCGCGAGTCCGATCCCAGCAAACATAAAATCGCATTAAAAATGATAACTCAAGTCATTTGAAACGTTACTGCGAATCGTAATTCCAACTAACGCAAGTAAAAGGTCGTAAAAATCTTTTCTCGTAGTCGGATTAAATGGCTTAAATCGAATATGATAAAAAGTCCGCCATGTTTGCAGATTTTGAAGACGATTTCGTTCATTTTTGTCGCCCGCGTGGGTAAAGTGAGAGAGCAGCTTTGTGGTTCTCTCTGCGATCAGCAGTGCAAATAGATTGCTAAAAATCAGATCGTTTATTTACAAGAATTGTCCAATGACAATGGGTCTTCAAAGTGGTTGTACCGAATTATGCATCCTCTCTTGCGTTCCATCTTGGATAACTTTTCAACGCATGAACCAATCCTCACGAAATTTTCACCACTGAATGATCAAACCTTCCAGATTAAAACGCTGTCAATATTGTGCGTTTAGATAAAAAAATCATAAACGTCGTTGGTGAACTGGCATCATGGCTGACTTCCGACCAAAACATATTGAGTCGTTTTATTTAAGCGTGCACCACGAAATTTTCTGTTTTCAAATGCACATGAAGTCAACGTTGCCACAAATTCATTTGAATCGTTTGTGTATCTCATTCTTGTCCGAAAGAGTGTAATGTATGTAGAAAAACTCTGGTGGATAAAGATTTATGTGTGGCAACGTTGCATATAATACACTGTTATTTTTTCAAACACAACTGTCAAAGGTTCGGAAGTAAGTTCGGGGTCGGAAGTCCGGACTTCCGAAGTAAAATTTAGTGCTGACGCTATAATAGTAAACTAAGTTCTTCGATACGATAAGTAGAGGCGCTGCAGTAAATAAAAAAATGACACGATACTAAGTTGTACAAACCTTTGCTCTCACTTAAGAAGAGGGACATAGACATTGAATGTTGCGCACTGGCGCTATCTAAAGGTGAACACGAAATTATTGCGACACCGAAAATGTCATACCAATTTTCTTATAATGTTTAGAATCAAACCAAAATTTCAGGGTAATTTTATACATACATTTACTTAAAAAACCAAAAGAAAAATTAATCGATGGAGCCTTGAGTGCAAAATTGAACGCATTTTCGCTCGATGTCCTCCATCAAAGTCTTTACAGTGTCATCCGGTTCCAGTTTTTCAGTTTATTTTTCCATTTTCTTAACATGTTCTTCTCGTCTTTGAATGTCTTCTTACTCTTCCGAAGTTCCCGCTATATTATTGCACAGTACTACTCCTCCGGGCACAGTTCCGGACGGTTTGACAGGTTGATGTCCTTTGGAACAAAATGGACAGAACTTTCCTCATACCACTCCAGGACAATTTTAGAATAGTGGCATGATGCCAAATCTGGCCAAAAAAGCGGAACTTCGACGTGCCGCTGCAAGAACGGAAAATGCGCTTCTCGAGGCACTCTGATATGTAGATCTCGCCATTTACTGTGCCCTTTGTCACGAAAGGCTCACTCCTCAGTCAGCAAGAGCAGATGGTCTGCCAAACGAGATGTTTGGAGGCGAACTCCGACATTTTCTTCTTCTTAAATTTGTCTTCCACATCGAATTTGCTCTTGCCGGTGAAAAACTCGAACCCCGGAATTTGCTTGAAAACGGCTTTTATATACGTTTCGTCGTCCATCACACAGCAGCCATATTTTGTCAGCATCTTCTCCTAAAGCTTCCGAGTATCAGCCTACGATTGTTGCCACTCATCGCGATCTGAGAAGTTCTGTACGTTGTATGTATTTAGTCCAGCTCTCTTCTTTGCATTCTAAACGTAGCTCTGCGACATGCCGATCTTTTCAGCCAAATCATGGCTTGAGACGTTGGGATTTGCTATAATCATCCTTTCCCTCCGTCTTTTTGTTCTCGTCCCGGTTTTCTTCCAGCTCCTTTGCCGTGGTTCAACGTCAACTGCTCCTGGAACTGCTTCGACACTCTGGAGACGGTTGAATGGTGAAAGATCAATATTTTTATTGAAGAATTTATTTATTAAAGAATTTGTTTTCTCGACTTGCGTTGGTTCACCTCCATTTTCGTTAAATCGAAAAACACGAACACGACTTCGAGTTTGACAGCATGTAAACAATACACATCGATGAGGAAGTGTTCAAAATTTAGTTGATTTTTACCCAATGGTAATAAAGTTGCATGTGTCGCAATAATTTCGTGTTCGCCCTTTATTCAATGAAGTTTAGACGAGTTTGGAATATTTTTTCCTTTTGCGTAAAAAAAATGAATGACTTCTAATCACTGTATTACTGTTTTTGCGTAAAAGCACGATATCGGTACTTTTTGGGTCATTCTTCCTCATTTATTTGGTCGTTAACTGAGAAACTGTTATGGGCGACTCACTGACCACACCCACAGATCATCAGCCATTGGGAATGAATCCTAGCATTAATTTTTCTAATTTCCTGGAACACTAGGGAGAGACTTGCCAACAAAAGTTAGTTGCCGGATATCTGTTAGGCGTCAACTTCATAGTTCGTCATTGCATCAATCTAAGTTGACCAAAATATTGGAACATTCCAAACCATGAGGTGACTTACGCTGACCATTGATTTTTTTTTCTCTTTTTTTCAGACACACGTGTATTAGGTTGTCATACAATATCAAAGGTAGGTAGGTACCTATCTATGTACATACGTATTGCTCGATTTTCTATCATTATCTAGGTTAGAATTGTTGCCCAGATGTTTAAGAGTTACAGTACCGTTCATAATTGTATAGAAATTGGAAACACGCGCACTGTCACTTCGACTTTGAACTTCTATAACTTTTTACTCTGATGATATTTTTTGATCAAATTTTTTGCGTTAGAAAGATCAACTATCACACTATTATATCACAAAATTTGAGCTTCTGGAGTTTGTGTGGCCTGAGATACAGTAATTCTACGAAAATCGGACTTTATGGACTTTTCACATTCAAACTGCAATATCTCAGAAACTACGCTACATTTTTTATTGAAATTTTGCAGAGTAATTGCTGAAATATAAAGCTAGCATGTCTGAAGTTTTAAAAAAGTTCTATCGATGAGATCAAAAGTTACGGAAGGTTCAATATTTCAGGCATGAATCTAGAAATGCGATTTCTATAGAATTTTGGACGATTCATGAGAACAATATCGTTTCCATCCACCAATCAGACAAAAAATGTCTGACAAATGCAATGAGGAAAAGATAAAATGGAATAAATGATCCATTTGTGTTTTTAAATCAGAATCTCGCGATATTGTTTTGATTTTTTGGTTGAAATTGATTTACTGGTTGTTAAACAGAGAATATGATTTTCCTATGGAAACATTCGTCCAAAATTCTATAGAAATCGCATTTCTAAGTGCATGCCTGAAATATTGCACCTCGCGTAACTTTTGATCTCATCGATAGAACTTTTTGAAAACTTCAGACATGCTAGCTTTATATTTCAACAATTACTCTGCAAAATTTCAATAAAAAATGTAGCATAGTTTCAGAGAAATTGGAGTTTGAATGGGAAAAGTTCAAAAAGTCCGATTTTCGTAGAATGACTGTATCTCAGGCCACACAAACTCCAGAAAGCTCAAATTTTGTGTTATAATAGTGTGATAGTTGATCTTTCTAACGCAATAAAATTTGATCAAAAAATATCATTGGAGTAAAAAGTTATGGAAGTTCAAAGTCGAAGTGTCAGTGCGCGTGCTTCTAATTTCTATACAATTATGTACATTCTCTGGCCATCAAAATAAAACGAAGAAGTAGAAGCATTATTGCCCTGGCGTGATTGCGCGAAATTGCAGCGTAAGCAAGCACGCCGGGCGCATGTGAACCAAATTCTAACGAAACAAAACAGGCATCGGTGCTCGGCAAAAATCTGATGACAATAATGAATTTTTATTGAAGGGTACAGTCTGTTTTCATTGGCAGACAAACTTTTGAACTGAAAAAAATTAATATGTCTAATAAGAAATTTTCGTCCTATTTTCTGTTTAACAGTTTTCAGTTTAAAGATGGTCCTATGCCATGGTGAGAACAAAAAAGCTATCCCAAATTGCTCTATTTAATATCGGTAGTGCAAAAAGAACTTACCGTGGTGGTTTTCTGCTTGCCACCCGAGAACCGATAATAAACACCGATTCCAGCTGATACCAGCAACATGCCAATGAACACAACATAGTTCCAAACGCCGAACGAAGCCATTTTTCAGGAGTACAGGAGCTGCACAACGCTTCACCAGTTTAGATCTGAAATGCAGAAAAAGATTTTTGTAAGAACACTAAAAAAACACTAAACCTTTCCAATTGGGAACCAAGAGAGTTACTTGATGTTCGTTCGACATCATCCGGCAACAGAATGGCCCCTTTCCCAGATGGGACGATACAGTACAAGGTACAGTAAATTTCGGGATTACAAGATTTTCTTTACGATTGACTGTAACCGGGCTTCATTGAAGTGGCCTCTGATAACGTGGTGGACAATCTTCGCTGAATTGCACCCTTTCAAAGGTATTCCGAATGTGTCTTATCTTCTGTACCATATTGTCTTGCAACAACGGGCATCAGGATGACTTAGCTGGTTTCTCAAAAAAAAAAAAAAAAAAAATGAACTTATTCAAAGAAATGTTTTTTGCCAGAAGGGTGCATTTTGTTAATGGCCGTGCGACAAAAACGAATAAAATCGGGTTGACCCAAATTAAAGCGCATTTTAAGTCCTAACAACAGTGTGTCAAGTATTAACCGCGAGTGATGTCTTCTTGCTCCATGTGCTCTAAAAATAGATAATTTCGTTCTGGATTCACTTGCCTTCCACTTGACTTAGTTCGCGAAAATTTTCTCACGAAACAACGGCAAGGTCGACGAGATATTCGCAAATTTTATACCCCCACTCAATCAGAACCAAATTCCATTAAGCATTTTGAGGGGACACTAAATGTTTAGCTGTTCGAAATTTTCGGTCTCTTGAAATTTCAACCGAATATTGACAAAGTATTCTTTGAACGTCGCATAAAATATAAGCGATCCCTTCAAAACCAATAAAGTTTATAAACTCTACACGGTAGTCTCAGACTCTGAGATTCACATTTCTTATAAGAGTTAAAGGTTAGAATAAACAATCTTCGCCGAAGGGGAAATTATTTTTGTTTTTTATTTTCGTTATACCAGGAAGCAGTCGTTTAATTAGTCGATCGCAAACTTTCGATTAAGAAAAGAGTCGAAGTTCTGAAAGTGTCGTCCTATGCTCTGTTATCTGGAAGATGGTATTGTTTTAGGACGTAAGACCTAATGTTTATTTTTAGGCTCCGTTGATTTGTATTGCACTTGATTCGCCAACGATTGTGGCGGCTATGACAAATTTGCTACATTCTGCCACAATGTTGCGAGGCGCAATCTTTATGGGACCGTCAACTGCCGCTTCGGTATGAATCCTGTTGAGCATTATGGACATTCAGTTTGATGTGAAATTGAATTGCAGCTACCTGTGTCATAAGATTGAATAGATTTGGGGTAATTTTGAAATTTCTCAAACCTTAAAAAGCTTCGTTTTAGTTCAAAACTCATCCTTGATTTTTTACAATTTTTTTTAAGTAATGTTAACATGAGTTTATTTTGACTTTTATGTTTGTATGGAAAAATTGAATATTTTGTTCTGAAAAATCAGCATCATTTTTGTATCCTCTGTGGAGCCGAGCCCGCTAATTCTTTTTGTGCCAATTTATAAATTCCTTAAACTTTGTCGAAAGCCGTAACATCGTATCTTATCAGGCAAAAAAGTGATTAGCTGTTGAATAGGGGTATGTCTTTTGGAATTGAAAAACAATCAATTAAATTGGCATCACTGCTGGTGTCTAGCGAGATATTGCTTGAAAAGTAGTCATGCAATATCTTGCTAGGCACCAGCATTGATGTCAATTTAATTAATTCTTTTAGAGAGGCGAATCAATTCAAAATCTATAAAATAAACAAAACAAAAAAACAAACAATTGATTCTTTTTCAATGTCAAAAGACAAAATTCTATTCAACAGCTAAAAACTTTTTTACCTGATAAGATACGATGTTACGATCTTCGACAAAGTTGTTCACTGGAAAATTTTCTTTAAAGAATTTATAAATTATGGATGAGTTTTTGACCAAAGCTCAGCATTTTATACCCCAGCGTTTGAGAAATTCCCGAATGACCCCAATTCGACTCATTCTACTATGTGACGCTCGCGCTGGTTTGTTTCTAACAGTAAGGGTATTCAGAACAAAAAAATTAGAAAGTTATTTTCATTGTGTTCAATTATGTCTATTAATCATTCCAAAGTTTTTGAAAATAACTGCGTTGGTCAAGAACCTCCAATATCAATTCACAAAACCATTCTAACAAATGTTCCTTAGGCTAGTAAACTAGTTCAAATTTTCTACAGTATTTTTGCATGAATTGAGAAAGTTGATTTTTTTTTTTAAAAAGCTGAAAACGTATAAACTATTTCAATGTTTAAAAGGCGTCTTACCTAGATTTTTCATTATAGTGGTTTACTGAATTTTCATAAAGGTTGTCCAAAAAACCAATAAATCACAAAATTTGCAAAAATGATAAACAAATTTTAAAAAAATTACAAACATGATAGAAATGGTGTACATGAATAAAACGGAAAAAAAATCCAAACATTAAAAGAAACAATAGAAATGGAAAAACTGATTCGAATTTTACAAATAAACATAAATTACAAAAATGAACAAAAATGTTCATAACATAAAAAATAGCAAAAATGACAAGACTGACAAAAAATGACAGAGTTACAGAAATGACAAAAAATGATAAAAATGACAAAAGATTTCAAAATAAGACCGTAATAACAAAAATGGAAAACAGGAAAAAAAAATGACAAACATGAAGGAAATGACAAAAAATGACAAATATTTAAAAAATCGTCAAAAATTAAAAAAGAAATAGCAATAATCACAAAATTGTAAAAAATGGCAAAAATGACGGAGTGACAAAAATGATTAAAAATTTAAAAATTTGACAATCATAAAAATGGTAAAAAAGAAATGACAAAATGACAAAACTTACAAAATGACAAAATTGACAAACATTTTGAAAAACGAGACGAAACTGACAAAAATGACAATATACAAACAGTATTGGGGATTTTTTTTTTATTATCTGACGGGTTTGCGCCGGGGGTCTTCAGATTTTCCCCAAAATTGAAAATTTGGTTCATTTTTGCGACTTAAAAACACATGTATTTTTTCAGATTTCTACCATTTTTATTTTTTGAGTTAGCTTCGGTTGAATTTTTTTGTAAATAAAAAATAACCATTTTTCAAAGCTACATAACTCAGTTGTTTTTCAACAGAAATAATAAAATAGCACATCAAAATGCATTGAAATTTTATCAGCTTTCCAAATAGAATAGTTGAAAAAAATTAAATAATTACCTTCATCATGAAAAGTTGTAAATAAACTTTAAATGGCGAATAAAAGTACCGTCTGCACCACCGAATATTTTGCAACAAATACCATTGTATAGCTCGATTCATGATGCAACTTTCATCTGAAAACACCAAAGTGGGCCATTAACACCTTGAAGAGTTATGAAAGAAATAATGACAATAAATCTCTTTTTTTGCATCGAAAACAAACAATGGTCGAACAACTGCACTCATATATGGAGATAGCAAGCACTTCTAACAACATGGAAACAAAAGAACTTATCAAAGCTGGTAAAAAACACTATTTTTTCGTCCTTTTCAGACTGCCCCTAATCGCATAACAGTCTAATATGAATTTTCGTCATTTTAGGTCAACATAAGGCTTCAACATAAAAGACTAAAAAAAGAAGTTTTGTTCTAGAAATTTCGAAAAAAAAATCAATTCGTGGCTGTTTTATATGAAATATACCTGAATAACAGTCCCATATGTGAAATACCACGGATTTGGTTACTTTTCAATGTTTCTTTCGGCGAAATAGTCTTTGAATTATTGCTTTGAATCATTTAAACATTTTTTTAACTCACTTGATGTCGAATGATGCACACTAGTTTTCGAAGGCAGGTCTGACTCTCTCAGGAATGACTTCCTGAGCGAAAAACTATCGGATGCAATCAAAAATCGTAAAAAGATTCAACTTACAATGTGGAGTTTATGATATTTTTTTGTAAAAGTATGTTTCTTTTTCTGACAATTGCATTTAGAAGTTCAAAAATGATCAAATTTAAGTCTTAGAAAGTAGCTTGGTGAGAAAAATATATTTTGTATGGGACTGTTATGCTAGTAGATTCGAAAAAGGTTTCAAATATGGTCGATTAACAGTCCCATAATGAATAAAAATGGTGCTCTCGACCTTACCAATAACCCAATTTCGAAAATTTCAGGCCTAACGATTTATTATGACAACCTAGAAACGATTTTCGTTTATGCTGAAAGTGGTGGTCACAATTTAAAAATATATTCCAAAACAGAAAAATCTGATTGTCTCGCTTGTTTATTTTTGTATATGGGACTGTTATGAAAGAAGGGGCGGTAGATTGTTGCAGCTTAACTGACTTCATGTTAAATACAAAAATCTTTTAACGTATTCCTTATACCCAGTTTTGCACCAGGTCACAACAAGTTATGCACATTTTACTGTCATTTTTAGAAGTTTATGCGCTAAGTTTTGCATCCGTAATTCCCCAGATTTGATTTAAAATGGACGGTGGAACACTGAAGATTCGTGTGTGAGCGATCGAGGTAGCAAAACACTGACGACGAATTATGTTCTTCCTAGTATGGTAAACCTCAAAACTGGGCGAATGTAGAAAACGAATACGGTAAAAGTATCATATTTTCATAATTTTACAGCCTGGGCTGGCCATACTGAACTCTTTGATTATTTCTGCAACATTTGTGCCACTTTCTCATACCTTTTTGATCAATGGGAAAGGATTTTGGTGTCCAGTGCTTAGCTCCCGATATAAAAACTATGTAAAGCACGTCTATATTTCATTTTTTTAATCACATTTTTGTGATCCCAAACACAGGGACTGAACCTTCTACTATTGGCATTGATTATGCTTCACAATGATCTTTGATCGAAAAATTAATAAGTAATATAGTATATGACCAGGTTGTAAAAGCAACATTCCCATTATTAGTTATATCACTTTAACAATACGATACTCAGAATTTTGGTTAAAATTTAAAGTCAGTTTTGCTGCAAACACTCTACAAAGCACGAAAAAGTAGTGTTTTATACCTGCTTTGGTAAGTTCTTTTGTTTCCATGTTGTTAGAAGTGCTTGCTATCTTCATATGTGAGTGCAGTTATTCGACCATTGTTTGTTTTCGATGCAAAAAAAGAGATTTATTGTCATTATTTCTTTCATAACTCTTTAAGGTGTTAATGGCCCACTTTGGTGTCTTCAGATAAAAGTTGCATCATGAATCGAGCTATACAATGGTATTTGTTGCAAAATATTCGGTGGTGCAGACGGTACTTTTAGACGCCATTTAAAGTTTATTTACAACTTTTCATGTTGAAGGTCATTATTTAATTTTTTTTCAACTATTCTATTTGGAAAGCTGATAAAATTTCAATGCATTTTGATGTGCTATTTTATTATTTCCGTTGAGAAACAACAGAGTTATGTAGCTTTGAAAAATGATTATTTTTTATATACAAAAAAATCTAACCGAAGCTAACTTAAAAAATAAAAATGTTAGAAATCTGAAAAAATACATGTGTTTTTAAGTCGCAAAAATGAACCAAATTTTCAATTTTGGGGAAAATCTGAAGACCCCCGGCGCAAATTGTCAGATAATAAAAAAAATCCCCTATTGACAAATGTGATAAAACCATAAAAATTACAAAAATGTTAAAACTTACAAAAATGACAAAAATGATAAAAACGACAAAAATGAAAATATGACAAAAATAATAATAACAATAAAACTAACAATAATTACAAAAATGTAAAAAATGGCAAAATTGGCGAAGATAACAAGCATGACAAAAATGGCGAGAATGACAAAAATTACGGTGAGGCAAAAATGACAGAAATGACAAAACTGGCAAAAATGATAAAATTTTAAAAAATTTGACAAAAAAGAAAAAAGAAATGTCAATCATGAAAAGTATGACAGAAACAATTTAAAATTAACGAAAAAGGCAATAACATAAATGGCATTAATTTTGGCAAAAATGAATACATTGATAAGAATGACTTAAGTATAAAATTTACAATATTGACACAAAACAAATTTACAAACCAAAAACTAGCAAATGACAAAATTTACAAAAATAATACAAATATGAAAAAAAAAAAAAAAAAAAATATATATATATATATATATATATATATATATATATATATATATATATATATATATATATATATATATATATATATATATATATATATATATATATATATATATATATATATATATATATATATATATATATATATATATATATATATATATATATATATATATATATATATATGTATATATATATATTTTTTTTTTTTTGAGAACTAATTAATTTTATACGTAGGCTAAAAGCATTTCACGAAGAATTTAGTTGCGCTCGCACACCATTATACATGCAATTTTCTGGCTTTTCCTTTAATTAGAAACTCTACAATTTCTTATTTAAAAAATAGGTGATTTCCAACAAAAATAACAAATTTTGTAAATGAACAAGTGTTCTTTTTCTTTTTTAAGATGCACCGAATATTCGACGCCAAATACCGCCCAAAAGCCTTTAAGTCGAATGTTTTGCTCACCGAATAGTTGAACTAAGTATTCGACCGAATATTTATTTTTAAAATTTATACAATAACAACAAATTTTTTAAATTGTGTTGAAAAAGCTACACCATGATCAAAAATTATGGTTACACAGCAGATCGTACAGGAGAATAGTGACAAGTATCGCTTTCTACTTTGATTATCGTTTATTCCAGATTTTCTTGATATTAATCCAGGTTTGCCCATAAATCCAATATAGGAATTCGTGATAAATTAAATCTGGCCGGAATGCCGAAATATTGTTTAAAACTTCACGAATTTTATCCGGGTTTTATCAGATCATTTGCTAAATCAAATAAAATGCTCCAACTGTTTTTTAAATTTCAGGTTTTGTGTTCAATAGCGATTTTTAAAAAGTTTCCTAATGAACCCTGAATTTTTGTTTTAATCCTTAAATACAATTTTAACACTTCTGCTGTGATTCAATGAAAACATTTAATTTCAAGTCATTCGCTTCCTTTTTTCTCTTGTATGTATTGGAATAATGACTAGATTTTGTTGAGATTTGCACTTTTTTACAAATTTTTCAAAAATCGTTCTCAATTGCCCGACCGTGATAATACGTGTGGTAGAAAGTATGGTATGCTTGAAGCAAAAGATCATCGT
Organism: Uranotaenia lowii; assembly: GCF_029784155.1. NCBI lineage: Eukaryota > Metazoa > Arthropoda > Insecta > Diptera > Culicidae > Uranotaenia > Uranotaenia lowii. The sequence continues at coordinate 342,104,403 of NC_073693.1, forward strand.
TGTTTTTAACAACTATTTTGAAGAAATCTTCTTGCTCATATTCGACCTTCATTTGATTCCATTTCCATTCCATTTGATTCCATTAGATTGGGTGCCCGAGGAATTGGAGAACGGTTGCCATGAACCGAGTGAATTTTAGGAATTATGTTCGTCAAGTTATGTCGTGAGACGGAATACTATATAAATAAAAATAAAATTGATTCCATTTCAGATAAGCTATTTCAAATGGCTTGGAATCTGTTTCGACATGTTTTGTCCCAGATTTCACTGGAAACCAATCACATTGGTGATAAACGCCCTAGAAGCTACAAGTCGCCTGATGTCCTTTCAGTTATTGAACTAAATCATTGAAAAATATCTTGTAATACATCATATGGTTGAAAATAATCGACTCAAAACATGAGAGGCATCAAACCAGAAGAAATAGAAGGAAATTTAAATAACAGCTTTCATTAAAAAATCCAAAAGAGTATTCGGCCGAAACTTCATTTTAATGCTTATTTCAATTCGGACTCATTTCTAAGACTCAAAAAAGGCTTTTTTGTTTAGTTTTCATATTGCGCTGCTATTATTTCGAACATTATTATTTCGCTGCTGTTATTAAGAAATTCTAACAAATTCCTACTTCCTGCACCTAATGAACAGTGATAGGAAGAAAATGGCCGAATCGTATTTAAACGAATTAAAAAAATAATTTTTGAACTTTGATGGGTCATAACTTTTTTAAGACTCAAAATAACGGCTTCAAACCTGTTCAGTTGTGTTAGTCAAATTTAAAAGATGTTATTCCAGAGTGTCAATAGCGTAAATTTCTTATTTAAAAAAGTCATGCATAAAGGGTTCAAATTTAATAAAAATAAATTTATTGAACAGATATTTTTAAAGCAAATTCAACTTTACTTATCAGAAAAAATATATAGCAGTTCTATTCCGCTAACCTGAGTTGAAGTTATAAAATGATTTTTTTTTCAAATTCCGTTATAACACTCTAAGAAGCTTACAATTGTTCTTTAATATTTCTGTGGTCTCGGTATTTCGTTTCTATTTTTTTTTCCTGGAACTAACATGTTGTTTTGGCTTTCTTACAGAAAGGCATAGCGAACGGTCAGTTGGGGATATCATTAATTAAGGGTCCAAGACCCCACTTTATAGGTACCAATCGACTCAGCTCGACGAGTTACGATGATGTCCGTGAATTTGTATGTTCCATTAAATCGTTCTTACCACATTAACTCCTATTCCAGGTATCACGATTTTGATGAATTTAGTATCAAAAAATTGGATTTTTTTCCTGTAGGTCATATCTCAGAACCAAAAAAAAAACAAAATTGTTTAAATTTTCTATTCCACAGTAAATATCATACTTATGTCGGCTCCAAAAAAGGTAGCCATTTGCTCAGCAGCAGTAGCCAGCAATCGCTAAATTAATTACCGAGGCAATCAAAAATTTGACAAAAAGTTCATTAATCAGCCGAGAGAATCGATCCCACGATATTTATCATGAGAGTTCAGAAGGCTAACACCTTGACCACTAGTGAGCGTCGAGAAATGTGGCTCTCAAACTTGAACAGATTGAAATATGTTGATTGTAAATTAACTCGTTGAATATCAGTTCGCTTAATCTCCAAAAAACGTACTGGCCACCTTTTTTTTCTATTGAGTTTAGTAATTTTTGCTATCGATTTTCTTTAATCATAACCTTTTTTATAGATTAACTAGCTGATTTTACCCGGCCTTGCTCGGGTTCGCATAAAATATAGATCAAAATGAGTCGTTGGACTTTTCGAAATTTTGGAAGCTTTGTATTTATCATTAGATATAAGAAATTTCACCAATTTTAGGCCATGTGAGCTATGTAAGTTTTGTTAGTCTTTTTCGTTTTGATTGAGATTATTTATTGTTTTTCTCGTGTTCATAATTTAAAAAAAATTTGTTTGTATTCAAAGAAATTTAAAACTATTTCCCTAGAATACTTGTTCATCCTATCATAACCAACATTTTTTTCACCCACCATTTCTAACGAAGCTTGAATAGCATTTACCTGAAATCTTCAGCTGATAAAACTGTTTTTTGTTTTTTACTTTCACATCCCCCATTTAATAAAAACTTCTTTTGGAAATCATTCCACTTTTCAAGTTACATGATCTCCCTGTACAACGGCATATTCAAGTTTTAGTCACTTAAATCTAAATTTTCAAAAAAGATTTTGAATCTTGTTGAATTATGTTCAAAACTCACTTTGCATGTTTTCAATTGTATGTGTGCTTTTAAAATCACACTGCTTTATGAGTAATTCTTCTTAAACGTTAAAAGTTCCACTAATAGGTTTTTTGAAGTTATTTAATTTGAGTTATATTTTAATGTTTCCATTGTTGGACACAATCATTCCATTAATTCTAGGGCTTGTGATATAGCTCAGTTGGCAAGTCTGTTGTCTCCTGAGCCGATGTCCGCGAGTTCGAGCCCAAGAGTAAACATCGAACACAGTTGTACCGGGTAAGTTTTTCAATAACGATCCGCCAACTGTAACGTTGATAAAGTCGCGAATGCCATAAAGATGGTAAAACGACTATAATCGAAACAAAAAAAAAATTCCATTAATTATTGTGAAAAGTGATCAATCTTGTCAAGTCACATCGATGACCAAAAATGACTCAAAAGTTAGAAATTTGCCAATGAAATTGAATTGTATAAAACTAAAAACCTTAGATTTAATTTCTTAATCAATTTTCTAAACCCCCGTTTGAATTCCTCGAAGGCTATCTAAGAGGCTGAATGCTGAATCTAATAATTTTTTCTTTCTCTATGAAAAATCCCATAAATATTAAAATGGTTGGCTCTTAAAAGCTGGAATTTATGAAAACCGGTTCATAAGTTTTTCAACACTCAGCCCAAATAGTTGTTTAGCTAAAAAAATCATTCAATTCATTGTTTACTGCTCAGTTCATTGTTTGTTTTTGTAGACCCTCAAAGCCCCCCAGCGGCGGTAAAGAGCTTTGATAAACACTAAGTACAATTCTTGTCAATATCTATATTCCTAACAGGCTAGTTAGATTTTTCAATTCAAAATGTAGGCATATTATTGCATCCAAATATCTCTCACCGGTATCACGTGCTTTGAACAGTAGAAGGACAAAAAACACCCGCTAAAATTTTCCCTTTAAAATTGTTATTGCTCAGCAAGCTTTGATTTGCCATCCAGTATACGTGAACTCTGGATGGTCGTTTCTAATGCCCAGCCCATGGTGATAGTCAAGGCCGGATTAAGGGGGGGGCAAAAGGGGCAATTGCCCCGGACCCCCCGGCTCAGGGGGGCCCCCCGAGGGAAAAAAAGATTTACATTACTTAAATCATACTACTTCAATTTCTACAAATCTATGGAAAGAAATCAAAACTAGAAAATCGGAACAAAAACAACAAGAGGCCTCCTTGAAATAATATCTAGAAAAGTTTTTCAAGTTAAGGGGGCCCCCTAGAGTGAGTAGTGAAGAAGTTCTGCGGGCTGAGAATATCAAAATTTAGGTATCGAATTTCAAAATTTTCAACTCAAAATCTGGACAAAAATATTATATGTAAACCAAATTCGAAAAAAATAAAGAAGAATATGAGGCAAAACACCTCCAATTTTCATTTATTTTTTATCGAAACATGTTAGCTCACAGTGTTACCACTGTGTTTCGATAAAAAAAAAAAAAAAAAAAAAAAAAAAACTATTAACTAACCTTATTTGAAAATTTTAGTTAATGGCAAAACAAACTTAGTTAAAAATTTATTTATATTCCTTTTAAATCTACCAACTCAAAAAAGTATATAAAAAGTGAGAAGACACTCATAAAAATTTAACTTATACTTCATCAATTTCTTTAATAGTTTGATTTTATTTGTTTCTCATTTAATTTGCAGATTTCTTTCTTATTTGTAGTTTACGGCTAATTTTTTTAATTCAGTAGGCTTTTTTTAAAATCAAACTTCTCGATTTCAGATTTTCACTATCTGCACTATCTGCACTGCATATCTATCTGAATAACTTTCATTCACTATTTAATATATATGTTCAAAAATTTCTCATATAAATGTACATTTTGAATATTTATGCTGTAACTTTTCAATTGAAATTGTAGTATTATCGTGCTAGTCTGTCATGATTGTACATATTTTGACCGCCCATCTTATTTCTAATTTTATTTATCATATTATATTTTGTATATTTCATATTCTTTATATCTTACATATATTATATTGCACATACCTATTTTATATTACTATATGTTTATTTAATTGTTATTATATATTTATAAGAGGGAATGCATCTGGGGATAACCCAAGGGAATTATTGCAAGCGGAGTGGAGTGCCAACCATTGTAGGTTTTTGAGGGTTGGATGCCTTCTCTCGACGAACCATCGGCCGTGGAAGCCCTAGAAGTCAATTCGAAGGCCAAGCCACACAGACATAGGCTGGACCTTGCTACCGATGGGGGACTCATACATACATACATACATACATACATACATACATACATACATACATACATACATACATGTTAGCTCACAGTGTTACCACGAGAACAGAGAAGCTTTATGATAAACATTTCAGAATTTTACCCGGGCAGTATCCTTCTTCTTCTTCTTCTTCTTCTTTCTACTTCTGGACTATGGCTGTTTGGGCTGCAGTCCAGGGGGTGTAAGGGCCAGTGACTTAGACTATATGCCCTGGGCAGTATCCGGGTTAATACCGGGTATTATTATAAATTTTCACTTTTCAATCATTGTTTGAGTTGCCAATATCATTGAGTGATTTCATTAACATGAATATTTCTATGTTTTTAACCTTATCTTTATCCAGATCCAATTCATTGAGATTTTCAAGTCTTGTGGTGTTTTTTCAGTTACTGAAGTTCAGTTTCATGGTTTTTCTGAGTTTTGAGAATTCAGGATCTTTGTTTATGGTAATAAACTCATTTGGATTCCTTTTTTCAATGATTACTGATTCTGTGATCTTAACATTTAATCCCTATTCCGATTTTATTTTCAATCGATCTTTTTTGCACTTATATCCCTTGAGCTTTGAGGGTATCCAATTAAATTTTTGTCACATTTAGAATAAAAATTTGATAACCATTTTTTTTTATCTCATGAGTATCATATTCATAAACATATACAGAAACGTTTTTTTGTGTTTCAAAGGTATAAAATTGAGGTTCACATGTGGTATTATTTCTGCTTTGGCTCTGATTGTATTTATTTTTTTATCTTAATTCATATTTTTTTCTCAAATCTTGATTTGAAATTATGATTTAGATTTGAGACACTAAATTTTAGTTCGGAATAAAACTTGATTTTTATTCTTGAATTCTTAAACTTAATATCTGTATCTCTATGGTATTTGAGTTTAATTATTTTGTTTAATTTTTTGAATTTTGTCTTTTATGTTTTGAATCTTCATTATACTTCCCAATTGTCATGAGATAAATATTTCCCGATGAAACAAAAATGAGGAATAAATTTTTCCTTTTTCAGCTCATATTAGAGCATGTTCCGCGATGTTTGCACGTGATTAATTAGCAATTTTTATTTAAAGGTACCAAAAACTAACTTCTAAGCAGACAACATGGCTATTTGAAGACAGTATACTGAACTCATCTTCAGTTCTTTTACACTAAGGTTGCCAGCATTTTTTCAGCTCCTATACGGGCCGGATAAATCCTGGCAATTTTATCTAAAAACCTGGCAAAATCTGGGCATTTTTTTCTAAAAATTGTTGAAAAAACTCCGGGCAAAATCCGGGCATTTTTTTCAAAACCCACAAAAATCAAGAAAAAATATTGAAATAATTGTTTTTCATTAAAACTTATCAGTTTGTTCAATAACGTATTTGAGGTTTCCATAAAATCTTTCAAATTTATTTTGCTCAGAAATTTTCAAATTGGACGGATAATTAAAAAAAAGTGTATCACATTTGTTTTTTTTGTTGGATTTGGCAATAAAAGTGAAAAAATCCGGGCAGTTTTCAATGAAATCCGGGCAACGGAGCCGGACCAGACTTTTCCCAAATTTTGTATAAAATATCCGGGCAAATCAGGATAAAACCGGGCATCTGACATCCTTATTTTACACGTTTGAAATGTTTTGTATTCTCTGGGAGACAGGCCCGTGCGAAGGACCCGCTCATGGGGGGGGTTTTCAAAATTCAAAATCCAAATTTTCAAGGTTTTGAATCATTGCTCTTTCCGCCAAGTCATCAATCAATTATTTTAAAGGATGTTCCTTATTCTGAACTAGCCATCTGCTTAAACATAATCTACAAATTAAGAAACAAACTTTTCATCTACATTTCCGAAAACCCAGAAATCGAATGCGATTCAAAATTTTGGTTGGTTGGGAAATGGGTGATTTCTTGAATGATCAATAAGAAACTGAAGAAAATTAAAATAATGAATTTCGAAATACTTTGTAGCCGTCAATTGAAATATTAGGTCTTAAAAAATACAAAGATAGAACTATGTTTTCTTTTTTTTTTCAGAACATAATAATTCAGAATTGAAAAACAATGAGAAACTTATTGAAATAATTACAAAATAATTTAACTATAAAATACTGTGAAAATAAAAAAAAATTTAAGCAAGTTACATGAACATATTTATAAAAGTTTTCTTGAAAACTTGAAATACGATTAAAATCTGCTGATTAATGAAGATGATTTTTTTTCAAGTATTTTTTCTTGATTTTGGATGAATAATTCTAAGTTCTGATGAAATTCGCCCAGAAATTTCTCGGATTTTGGTCGACAAATTTGAAATCGAATGCCCGGAATTTGCCAGGTTTTAAGATAAAAGTAGTGTAGTATATAATAAATAGTACAAATGGAGTAAAGTGAACAAGTAGAAGACTGCTTTAACCTTTTTTCGTAAACCAAAATTACTTGCGATCTTGGGGAAACTGCATTATTGATTTGAAGCCTTTCTTTTATTTTTTTTATGTTTTGAAGTTTTTTCAAAAAAAAAAAAAATTCCTAAACTATTTTTAAATATTTTCAAAAGTGATTTCAAAAACCAAAGATTTTGGATGAAATCATAATTGCATATTTGCAACCCTAATTAATTTTTTGCACCTAGGAAAAATGTGAAATTTGAGGCCTTGAATAATTTATCAAAACAATTTTGAATTTGGAGTTTGGGATGGGTCCCTTTTCTTAGATGGGAGGGGCTCAGAACTATTACTAAAACCTTACCGTGCTCCAACTACATCTCTGTACCAAATTTCAGGCAGATCGGTTCAGCGGTGTGGATTTGTATAAGGTGCATACAAACAAACATATATAGTCCAACTCATCTTTATATATTAGATAATAAATAATTCAGAAATAAGGAATCCATTATTGTGTCATTTATTTCCAAAGATAATTGAAACTCTGTAAGAAAGCCTCCAATCCACTGATAAGTGTATTAAATCGGGTTTTTTTAAATATCAGTCGAACAGGCACTTTCCTTGTACCAACAAAGTCGCGAAGTCTCTTTAATGTCTAAGCGACTTCCAACTTTCGTGCTGTTTGCTTATGGTAAGTACCATGAAGATTTTGCTCCACGGTACTTGAACTTGGTCATTGACGTTTGCTGTGGTCTTCAGGGATACACATCTAAAGAGATACAGAATGAGTCAATTATCGGCGGACTCGGAAATCGGGAACTCAAAATTTATGGTTTCGAATTAAACTTAAAAACAACACACCAAGACATTGTATTTCATCCAATATCTGTAATTAAGACTGGCTCAGATTTGAATGGGATGATATTTCTTACATTTTTCCAACGGGGCACAGAAGAATTTTCTGAAAGTTGCAGCTTATTTGGCTGAAGCACGAGCTTATGCAAAAAACTTCAAATTAGAATAGAGATTTTCGGAAAAATGTATGAAAAATCCGAATACTTTCAGTTCTTACACACTTCAACTATTTGTTTTCTTTAATTTAGAATCATATTTATTAACACTGACTCATATCTACATTTTTATATTAAGGTTGCCACATTGCCCTGTTTTATACAGGTTTTCCCGGATATTTAATATAGAATATGGGAAAAGTTCGATCCGGCGCGGTCGTCCAAATTTCATTGGAAAAGCCCGCATTTTGCTCGGATTTATTCTCATTCTCATTCTCAAATCAAACCAAAAAAACAAGTTGTGTAGTGAAATTTTAGTTATTTATGCGTCCAAAACGAAATTTTGTGAGCAAGTTTCATAAAAATAGTCATGATAAGTTCTTCGGAAGCATAAAATATGATTTGAAATCTGCGGAAAGATTATGCTGAACATTTTTTTTTTAGTTTTTTTGTTGTTGATTTTTGATGAGTTATTCCTAGGTTTAGACCAAATTCGCCCAGATATTGCCCGGATATTGGTCAACAATTTTGAAATCAAATGCGCAGATTCCTTTTTTTTTTAAATGGTTTCGTTGTTTCTCAACCTCGCTTCAAGGCGGGGTTTATGTTTAATTTCTCCATCCTAATCAAGGTTTTTTTTTCTAAAAAAATTAATCCAGATTGGTGGTAAAGAGAGTATAGTAAACAAAGAGGCGCCATCTGATCCCTTTCAAAATAATGAGCTTGCAACCTGCTGTGGGTTTGCCTTTAAGACTGCTTGGCTCTGCTCGATTGGAACGACACTGACACTACTGATCAGAGCTCGAAGAAATCATTTTCGTTGACCGCAGTAAGGCATGAATGAGAGAAAATAAATTTCATCCCCACGTGTTTCGAAAGACGATGAAATTAAATCACAGTTGCATAGACGAACTTCATAATGACAGTGAATACATTTTTTCTTTCGTCATTCACTCCACAGTCATTCAATCCACAAATTCGTGACAGTAAACAAACATTCAATCAGGTAAATTGGATTTTCCATGATTGAATGTACTTTCTCTACTACCAGACAACTAAAAAAAATTCTTCCGAACTAAGAGTTCGGCTAAGAGCAATGCCTGCGGGACGTCTGCGGAATCAACTTAACGTGACTACTCTTCCCCTGTACGGTTAGACGTTTCCGAATGATAAAATGCCTCCTAAAACGATGATTTTTATTGGACGGCTTGAAACTTTCTTAATAAAATATGACCTGGAAGAAAAATAATGGAGATTCCCGTCATGCAATGTTTGTAGGGGATAAAAACGCCCAGGCGTTAAAATCCCAAAAAAAAATGCGTTGTTTGTAATTTCAATCCTGTCATGATCTCCTAATTTAGATGACTGAGTTTTTCAAAAGTTCACATTCACGAAGAAGAAATTGGAGTGACTTTTTTTCGACAGTCAGTCACAGATTACTATTTTGACGGATTGGGCGCAATGATGGAAACGTGAAACGTAGATATTGAAAGGAAAATTATTTCACTTTCATCCAAGCATGTCAACAGTTTTGAGCACTGCTACTGATAGAGAATCAAAAATTCCAATCGTGACATTTCGTCTCTTTGTGTACTGTAGGCTCGTTAGTGGCAACTGGTAACTCATAGACCAAACTGTCAAACTTTTTTTTATTTCGAAAACACATGGATTTACTGAATCAAAGTAATCGAAAAATTCTCTCTAATTCAACCACGGTATGGTTTTATGAGGCTACGCGAATTAATATTTTTGGAAAAAATAGATCCGTTTCCAATTTTCTGATGTTTTCAAGCTCCTCGTAGTTGTAACTTTTCACAACTGCTTTAAAAACAGTGTTCATTGGATTGGATATGGATTGTTAGATTAACATATTTTGAAACATTCTGCACGACGAGCCAAAATTATGGTTGGTTTTGGTTTTATGCTGATTTTTGTTGTCTTCGTCTGGGCACTAGAGGGATTATTTCTTCGTTAGTCTGCCAATGCTCAGGATCTATTGCCAAAAAGTCTTTTAACACATGTGAGTTCAAGTGACTCTGCTATAATTTCATTAACCAGTTTTTTGAGTTTTTGAGTGAATATTTGACAATGCTTCAACCACTGACCTAACTGGCTGGACACTCGATTTCGTTTGTTGGATAATTTTTCCAACAGTAAGCAACATGGATTCCACAGTGCGCATCGATCGATTTGAAGAAATGCTATCTCAGTTAGAAAGTGCCACCCAACTATAAAAAGGCAATTCCTATGATAAAATCGGGCTAAACAGGTCCATTTTTCCTACACAGCAAAAAATTTCTAAAAGTACACGGAATCTAAAACACGAGTGATCTATTTTTTCTTGAGTGTAATTACAAAAAGATGTAATTTTAAACTTCTTTCGATGTAATATTAGTCTATTTTCCAAAATAGAATAGAAATAAACTTTTTTGATTTAATTTTACACTGCATCATGCAAAAATCAACCGGTCAATGAAATTTGTATCACAAACAGTGTAAAATTATATCTGTTTGATTTAAAATTGAATGCAAATATTTAAACTGTGCCTTTTTATATTTCAAGTTAGTTTGCGCGTCGGGCACAAAGTAAACAAGTCGGAAAATTATTCGGAAACGAATCATTCAAAGGCGTAGCTACAGGAGCACTTTAAAAGTCTTTAAAGTAGTAAGTTTATGAGACGTGAAATGAAGAATATGGTTGCAACTGATTAAGTTTTTCTCTCCATTACAGCAAGGTCAGACTTTTCGCAGCGGCTGATATTCGGCCAGTGCTTATCCGGAGAAACTTTTGTCAGAACAATTCAAGTGTGCAGGACTCTGACCGAATAATTATGATTTCCGGAACCATTCGAGGATGCTGATCATGCTGATTCGAAAAACATTCCCGTGCTGGGAATCATCAGATGCAACAACAATTTCAGCCTGACGCTTTCCGAATGGTTTTTTATGTTCAGTTTTGAAAATAAATGTAAATAAAAAATGATACAAGCTGCGTATTTATTCAAGAAAAAAGCAAAAACCTTAATATTTAGAAAAAATATCAATATTAACGATAATTAATTTTAAAATTTACATCCTTGTGTATTTTTACACGACGGCTTTTGTGATCCAATCTCGTGCATTGATTTCGATCTAAATTTACACGCCTCAAAAATTACATCCTCGAAAAAAATACACCGTGATAGAATTTTACATCAAAATCGATGTTCCGTTTTCGTGCACCGTTTTCGATCTAAATTTACACGATTTTTTCTTGCTGTGTACAGGGCATTTGTTTCGGAAAAATGGTAGGTTCGCCACCTACCGTCAATATTGCGAACCTGCAAAATTTGGCAAAAATTTTTTGCAACACTAGACAAAACAAACAAAACAAAGTCAGTCATTGATCTATTCTTGTGAGTAACAGACGTGTCTGAGTGAATCTCTGAATTGAGATTCGTAAGAATCGTAAAATCACGACTATGGCGTGGTTGGTAAATAAATAGAATAAAAGCAGAGAGCGCATGCAGATTTTTATATCAACTTCTGCTGATTGTTGATTTTGATTCTGGCTCTCGTAAACAGAATTAGAGTGACAAGAAATGCACAGTTTGGGAAAGATGATACTAAGAATGTTTCCGGATAGTTCCGGCTCTGGTAAACAAAAACAGAGCGACAGGAAAAGCACAGATTGGGAAGGCTGTTGCTAAGAATATTTTCGTATTAAATGAAAATAAAATAAAATTTAAAGATTTGAAAAGCTTTTGCTGGGAATGGAATCTAGAATTGAGATGAGGGATATTTGGAAAATAAAATTTTGTATTTGAGAGAAACAAAAGTCAGTAAATAAAAGATTCTATTGAGAATAAGTTGACAAGGAATGTATAGATGAAATATGAAGGACATGCAGAGATTATAATAAGTTGTAGGATGGAGAGTAAAATGTGGAATATGCTTAGCTTAGCTTATCTTGATTTACTACTTACATCCACCCTAAATCATTGAACTCGAAATACAACCTGAAGAATATTTAAGTTCGATATAATTTAATAAGCTTCGTAGACTTAGTTGATGTTTTTTTTAAATGATGGAAATCTTTTAAAAACAACTGCATTTCGAATTCCATGATCGTAGGCGTGGCTCAGTAGAACGAATTCCACATCGCCAATGGTTGCTACTACGTGATTGACCGAGGCCATCAATTTTGGAGAGTAAAATGTGGAATATTGATCAAAAATTTAGGATATTTGGTGAATCAAACTTTGCTTTAGTGAAAAAAAGTCAATGCGTAAAAAGTTTCAATTGAGAATAGAGGTGAGAAAAAATATAGAGTTGAGATGAGGGATATGTAGAAAATAAATCAATTCTAATAAAAATAAAATAATAGTTGTATTCAGCAACACTGAAGATAAATTAAATAAAATGAATTTCTATGGTTTTTCTTTCCTCATTGGTTCCTTAAAATTTATAGAAAAGTCAAGGGATGAGTTTGAGTCCTACAAACAAATAAGAAAAATTGAAGTGGTTACTCGTGCTCGCAGTACCCAAACATATTGCAACAGTTTGTTTTGATGTCGGTTTTTTTTCATCAAACACACCAACACAAAAAGCTCCAATGTTTGACAGACAAGTTGAATAAATGCGGTACCTACGTTGCCCTATCAGTCAAACTGCCCAATCTCAAACGACCTTGAGTAGTATCGTCCCGCGAGAAGCCTGTCGTCAACGTTTAGTGATAATCACTCACTCAACTACTACACTCGACAGACGGATTCACTATCGCAAAATTCCTCTTGAACCGGCCGCATACCTTGGTAGGTACTAGTGACGATCGAATAACAACCGGCACCTGCACTTGAAGCTCTTGGAGCGAGAAAACGTCGCTCTTGAAACTAAAATCAATCCAAAACATTTCTTCTGCCATGCGCATCGAGTCTCGCCTGAGAAACACCACAAACTACCCGAAAACAAGACAACGTGCTCTCACCATTTCACAACAAACCCGCATGGACGTTGTGTGTGACGTTTCGTGACGTGACTGACGTCAGAATGTTTCCATTTGCTTTGCGTTTGTATGGGTTCGATGATAATTAATCGATTCTATTTGTTTCCAACAACTTCCAAGCAATTGATTTTGATTGGAAGTGGAGACTAGTCACTTACCAGCAGCGAAGACGTTGTTATGCAATTCAACAGTAGCAGTCAGCTCCTAGAACTTGGCAAAGGGTTTTGCTTTGGACTTTGGACCAAGCGCACGAGACCAAATCGCGTGAATGACAGTGACGAAACAACAAAAATAAAACCAAACACCCAAATGGAAATAGCCGAAATCACTCCCACTGACACATCACGATGCAGCTGACCCTGCTGATTGACTTTTCAATGGTCATGTGTATGCGCTGCCACTATCAAGTCGAATCGAATCGAAAGGGGTTTTTCAATTTCATTGATTCGAGGCAACCGCCGATCGATGGTGGCTGTCGAATTTCAGGTTAAGTTCGGCTAATTAATACATTTCTCTTTTAACTGTTTTTTCTTTTCCTATCTTGATGGGTTGTTGTCTGCTTTCAACATCTTCAAATTTGGTGGTTGAGTTGAGTTGTTGTTTTACAAATGATTGCCACTCAGAAAAACGACGCCTGCTCTTGTTTACAATAATGTGTGCCGTTTTTTTAATGTGGGGGGTCTTTCACTTATGTTGGTTTTGAACATTTGCCAGAAGCACTTTCCCACAATTCAACACCAACCAAAGCGTTATCTGACCGCAACGATTGTCATTTTTCTTCGCAATAGATGAGCTACTCATTAACGTGACAGGGATGTTTACCGCACATTTCACACTGCAACAAAGTTGCAGTACACTCGTCCTTAGCACACAACAGATTAAAATTCCTTGCTAATGACAGGGTCCGTTCCTTCCACTCTGAGGGCACTCGCCAAAAATTCAGACCGGGAACATTGGCAAACATTGGATATACAAAAATAAAACTCGAACCCCCCCTTCCTTCACTCCACCCCGTGGAACCATCCGGAGACCAACAATTTACACCTCACGTAAGTAACTCATTTCTCGAGGGGACGGGGAACACCACACACATGGATCGATATCGTGCGGTACGGTTTACTAGAAGAAAAAAAAAAACCGCCAGAATTTCCGAATTTAAAAGAGCAGAACACTTTACGACCGGTCGCGACCAGAGCGTAATCTTGACTGGCGCTCGCCAAGCGATTTGCGAGATTGTCTTATGAACATCGCGGCTCTTTCACTGTGACTGTCTGACACTGACCAGCTGACATAAGTCCATCCAACACTCACTGACACTGAAAAATCGGCGCTAAAATCGCGCGCTGCGGTGAGATTCTTAAATGGCATTAACGTTTCTCGCGCTCTCTGTTTGGAATTAAAGTGACTAGTAGTGTGGCTTCTTAAAAATTCAATATCCAAATTTGGCGTTCAATGTTCACCTTTCGAAGCTCAAAAACAGCGAGAATTTTGGGGTTCAAGATTTTTTGCTAGATTTTTGTGTTTAAGGTTGATGTAACTATTTAGGTGGTGGCCAATGTGCTTTTCAGTGAATTGTAAGTTAACTTTTTGATCAAATTGAATCCCTTCTAGGACCTTTTTAAGCACATTAGAGTGCGGGCATAAAAGTATTGCTCCTTGAGAGTGTCACCCGAGAAACAGAGATAAAGAGAGGGAATACGTCAACGATCACACAAATTGTGCAGCAAATGATTGTAGTTGTTTATAATTGTTTATTATCTTGATATCATCTGACAACGGTGGGTGTCTGAATGAATAAAACTTAAATCTAGGTTTACATAAATCGTTTGCTAGTTTCTTAATCGTTCACTCATGCTATGCTCAATCCGTTGTTTGAAAGTTGCAATGGACACATTAAAATCGAATAGGGTATAATTACGGAGGAAGCATATTTTTGCGGCACGAAGGGGGTCGTTACTGCCATAGCGCGTACTTCGTTGTTACACTGAGAGCCAGTCTCGATTCCAAAGGGTTCGTTCTGGAGCATAAATGTTACAATGGGAAAGCAGCCAACAGCAGTCAATTTCATTTCTCAAGATCTTTGCCACGAACAGTGATCGACCAATGGAATGACGATCAGCCAGCGTATGGAGTCCAAGCAGAGCACATAGTTGTGGATAAGGCGGTAGATTTAACGGGTTTTCCCAAGGTAGTTCACGGAGAGCATACCGCACAAATCGCCGTTGAATTGCTTCGAAACGCGCAACCCACAAAGCCTCAAACGGCCACCATACCAGATTCGCAGATTCCAATATTGATCGAACCAGGCAGCAATACAAAGCTCGCAAGCAGACGGGTGAATTCTGTACTCAGGCGTATAATGAATCCCAGCATCCTGTTGGCCTTCTCGAGTACCACAGAGTAATGGGGCTTAAAAGTCATATGACGGTCCAATAAAACTCCAAGATCCTTTATCTGATCCACACGTTGCAGTGACTCACAAAGCTGCTATATTCATATATGAATTGATGTTTCCTCCGACCGAATGTAATAACACAACACTTAGCAACGCTTAAAACCAGTAAATTATCAGCACACTAGTTCACAACCATGTCCACGAAGCCTTGTAACTCGTAACAATCAGCTAAACTGTTTATGACCAAAAATATTTTTAGGTCGTCCGCATACAGGAGAACTCCACAGCCAATAAGAAGTAAATTAATGTCATTACAGAACATTGTAAACAACAAAGGGCCCAAGTTGCTGCCTTGTGGAACCCCAAACTTTGGAATAAAATCAGGAGATTCTGCAGAACCAATTCTGACAGCTAAACGGCGATTCGTAAGATAACTTTTTAGTAGTTTAGTTGTGGTAAATTGTGGCCAATTGTGTAAGAAAATAAGTAAATTTCAGTTAAAATGAGAGAAACCAGTGTTCAGAGAGATGAAGAGAAAACATTTAAATTGCTGCAATTTGCGAAGCAGCTGTGGAATTTTGATCATTACCATTCCAAATGCAAACAATTCTCTCTCTTTTGTAATCCCCTAGTATGACCCCATTGAGAGAAAATGGGGAGCAATAGAGAGAGAAATCTCAGCATTTGAAATGGTAATGATCAAATTTTCACAACTGCTTCACAAATTATAACAATTTGCGTCAATTTGCACATTTTCTCTCTCTGAGCACTGGTTTCTCTCATTTTAACTCAAATTTACTCATCTTCTCGCACAATTGGCCACAATTTACCACAATTTCAATCATTTGCTGCACAGTTTGTGTGACGTATTTCCTCTCTTTATCTCAGTTTCCCGTTTAAGTAACTTAAAAGAGAAATTCAATCGAATTGGGAGGTTAGTTTTGGGGGACAGGGTTGCCAACATTTTTCTTGCAAAAATCAGGGTACTGGTGAAATAAAAATCAGGCAAAATCAGGCTACTTAAAAGTAACGGAAATTTCGCTCAAAATAATGACCTTTTTTTGGTCATCGCTCCACATTTTCACTTTAACACGTTCATCGCCCAAAAAAAATCTCAGAGCATGAAAGTAAAGCGAGAGAGCTTCAGATTTACAACGCGTGGCAGAACTGAGCGGCAACCTTGCTTAAGAGAGCCGTCACCCATATATGGGTGACGTGGCGACGAACGTGTTAATATGTGTGAGCCTACTTGGCCTACTGAGCCTCGAAAAATCAGGCAAATCCTGAAAAATCAGGCACATTGGCATCTCTGTTGGGGGAATATATAGAAACATTTTAACCTCAAGGGAGTTGAGAGCGCTGGTTGTAATGATTTAGGTATTCAGAATTTAGAAAAAGTGTTAATGCAAGCGAATTGAGAAGTCAGCTTTGAATTTTCAACACAAATTAATTTGAAGACCGGAATATGTCAAAGGTATCGGATCGAGACTTGCGGCTTTTGAGAAGAAAGTACTTGGCCTCAAGATGAAGGGAATTTATAGGAGAAGCATTTTCGAGGACATTACCAATCTGGCCAGTTGCGGAACAAAATACGTGAAAGTAATCGGAATGAGACTGGCGGCATATAGGAAGAAAGTTCTTGGAATCCATACGAAAAGCAATATCGGGCACACTGATTCATGGCAAGGTCAATCTGGCCGGTTCCGGATCGAAATATTTCAATGTTATCGGATTGAGACGTTGCGACATATTGCAAAAAAGCTTTTGACCTCATCATTAAGATCCAATCCCATAGAAGAATCGATACGGGGACACTGGATCGTGTCCATAGCCAATCTAGCCGGTTACGGTACGAAATATGTCAAAGTTATCGGATCGAGACTGGTGGCAAATAGGAGAAAGATCTTTACCTCAAGATGAAGGAAATCCATTTCAATGATATCGGATCGAGACTTGCGGCATATGAGAAGAAAGCTCTTGGCTTCAACATTAAGGAAAATGTGGGCAGACTTGAGAATTGAGCCGTGAAATGACATGTCTCATTTCGCACTTTCCATTTTTTACATCTTAGGGGAGGAGCGGGCTATATGCGCCTATTAAGCAGAACACTGATTTATTCAAATATCACATCGAATATGTGTACAAAAACTATATACACGTGTGCAGGCATCTGTTTTCTATACATTGGAGTAATTTTTATGTTAAAATTTTCTTGTGTTTCCAAGAAAATGATTTTATTATAAGTGTTGTCTGAAATGCTGAACCTCAAACCGTGCGGGCTAAATGCGCCTATTTATGTTTTGAACAAAATTTAGGTTTTTTGGGCAATATTTCCGTATAATTTCATAGAAACTGCTAGAAAGTAGTAATTTCCGTACGACAAAGCTGAAATTTTATAAAAATCTATGTATATTATAATTTGATGGAATAAAACAAATGTTAGGGTTGCCATACTATGGAGGAAGTTCATCCATGAGAAAAACTTTATCAAATCTGTTTTTAGATCTTTAATTTTCTCTTAAGATGTTATTCAGATCTTAGATTTGAAGGTTCAATGATAAAAATCATTTAATTATTCTATTTAACCTGTTATTTTAGGATTGAGGCATTTTACAAACATGATGGGGGCATACAAAAACACACATTATTCCACTATATAATCATTACTAAACCTCCACAAAAGTTGAAATATGTTTAATTTCTAAAGTTCATTTGAGTAAGAAACAAAAACCATCCTAGTTTTTGTTATAAGCTTCTTTACGTATAATTTTCAAAAGTCGAAATATTACATCAAAATGTACCTTGTATGATTTTTAAAATTTTTTTGAGTTTGTAAATTCATAAAATTCTTTCTTGCCTTATGTTCTAAGCGTATCACCCTCAAAATGCACTGGTCAGATAAGCTGCCTAGTCAGCCATATCATCAAACAGCTGTAGGGTCATTTAACCCAATAGGCCCATTTAGGAAACCTTTCCCCTACTTTCTACTTTCATTCATGTTGAGATTAAAAGCTGTACCAACGGGTAGGTTCTCTGTCAATATTGTTGAAATTTTGTCCGCGGAAGTTTAAATGTGCCGAGAAAGTGCGTTGCGCAGCGAAAAATCACCCTACGTTCACCCAACCCAAAACCTCTACGCGTCAACCTCGAGGGCCGAGTACGTCATCCCCACCACCAGATGGCAGCGTTTTACCAGAGCGAGAAGGCGGGGCGAAAAGGCGCGGCGATGAGAAGAGGCGAAGATGAAAGGCGATGCGAGGCGAGGCGAAGATGTTATGCGAGGCTAGGCGAAGCGAAGATGTTAGGCGAGGCGAAATGTGGCACAGGATGAGGAGGTGAAAGAACAGGGCAGCTACGGGCCGTGAAATAACTTCTGTGCCCAGTGGTGAAGTGTTTGAAATCCGGAAGTGCCATATATTCCCTAGGATTTCCAGGTAAACTTCGACTCACTCCCCGTAGCAACGTCCAGTATCGCCGTCAATTAAAACCCCTCCTATCCATCCTGAATTCTAGGGCCCCTTGAGTTTACCCATACTCACCCACATTTTTATGGGCCACCACGCTACAGCGTACCCGAGATTGTGTTTGGGACCTACGCGCGGACACCCCGGTTCATCACCGTTGACCTGGACTTACCAAACCAGTGTCCACATCCGGTAGTCCGCCTGAGTGTTGCGGCCTAAGCACGAGTCCGCCATTGCGAGTGGGTCAACCAACACAACAGCTGAGTTGCTCGTGTGATACTCAAACGAGCCCGTGAGACCACGACCTACGTAGGGAGGAGTTACAAGGTCATCACAATCCCCGTGTCATAATCGTCGCCGTCGTTGGTACGTCGGCCCATCCGTGTTGAGGGTCCGCCCAGCCTATCGCCCGACTTTTACCAATCTACTGCGACTTTGGTGCTGAAGTGAGGAACCGAGAATACTATCCGTTATAATCCGGTGTCCGGGTTGTCGCCGTCCAAAAACCAACGTGCCCACGGTTAAGTACTGAGCATCCTAAACGGAAGGTTTTCCCGAGGTGCAGCTGATTAAGAGGTAGGACGTAGATTAGTGGTGGGTTCAACAACGAGTGTACACGACCAGCAATTCAATCAACGTGGGAGGTTTCATAGTGAGCAAAGTGTTTTCTTGGCTAGCCCTATCGTTCGAGCTCAAGCCGACCCTGAGGCGTTGTTCAGGGAGTTTCTTCAATATTGTTCCGTTTACCGAACCGAATGGTAACAGAGCTTTGCTCCAATACGCTGCAAGTCTCGATCCGATAACTTAGGCCAGTTTTGTTCCGAAACTGGTCAGATCAGCCATAATCAAGATCCCTTGTTTCCGAATCGATTCTTCTATCGTTTCCCTTCACATTGAATCCAAGAGCTTTCCTCTCATATGTCGCAAGTCTCGATCCGATAACTTTGAAATATTTCGTTCCGAAACCGACCTCATTGGCCATGGCCACGAACCAATGCCCCCGAGCCCGAATTGCTTCTCCTATGGATTTCCTTCATGTGAATTCCGATAACATTGATATTTTTTATTCCGGAGCCGGCCAGATTGAGTATGTCCGTGACCCAGTGTCCATGTACTGTTTCTAACTTGGGTTCTTTTATTGTAAGGTTGAGAGCTCTTCTCAGATAGGGATAGGGTTTGATCTGCTTACATGTTTTTTATTATCACGTAACCAGCTACATAGATTACCCAAATAATCGAAGAGGATTGTCTCAAGTTTAAAATTTCCGGAGAATTTCACCTCCTACGAATTTGTCATTATCTTCTCAACAACGTGCCAATTTTTTATTGCCTAGGAATTTAAAGACTTATTTTTGCTTATTTTGGTTTGCTTCTGCCCTTAAACTTTTGAAAATAGGTGAAAATTATTTTAAAAAATTCTGCAATTTTCTGACAAACCCTTGAAACATTTCAAAAAATGTTAAAATAAACGTTTTCATCGACATTTCAAAGGAAATATTTTATAGCGAATTTTAAAAGAAGTTTCAACAAGCGCTAATGTGGTCTAGTGGATAGGCTGGCGCGAGTCTGGTAACCCAGGCGTACTGGGTTCGATCCCCGGTATCGGCAATAAAAACTTTTGGGTTCGAATGCCATAAGGTTGCCGACAGGTAAGATGTGTTTCATTGTATAGATAATCATATATTTCAGAGGGAATGCATCTGGGGATAATCTGAAGAGACTATTGCAAGCGGATTGGATTGCCAACCTTTGTAGGTCTCTGGAGGTTGGATGACTTCCCTCGACGAACCATCGGCCGTGGAAGCCTGAGAAGCAATTCGAAGGCCAAGCCACACAGACATAGACTGGACCTTGCTACCGATGGGGGAACCATACATACATACATACATACAATTTTAAAAGAAGTTTCAACTAAATTGAATGAAACATATTTTTCAAACAAAAATCAAATCGTTTTGCAGGTTTAACAAATTTGTTGAATGAAATAGAACCTTTGTTTTCAACTTTCTTCAGTTATGTCAAAAAAAAAGTTGTCGTTCGAATTAAAAAACACTGTAGAACTTTTATTTTAATCTTTCATCATCATCATCATCAAAATATCAATCTGTTTTTTTTTTCTCTTATATAGGTTTTTTTAGTTCATTAGTTATCGATGATTGATTTCACTCAAAACTGATTCCTTTTTAAACTTATAAACTACGTATCACCAAAACGAGATGTGATAGAAAAAAAACTGACAGAAAATCGAGGTCAGGATTGGAAAATCTTCCAAATGCTGAATTGAATTATCCAACAAATTCTTTAAATAAAATTTTAAAACTGTTTCGGTTTTTTTTGGAAAAAATTCTATCAAAAATGTTAAAAACTTATCCTTTCC
Source organism: Uranotaenia lowii (assembly GCF_029784155.1). NCBI lineage: Eukaryota > Metazoa > Arthropoda > Insecta > Diptera > Culicidae > Uranotaenia > Uranotaenia lowii. The sequence continues at coordinate 342,125,497 of NC_073693.1, forward strand.
ATCTTCATATTTTATTTTAAATTATGATGAGTTCATTCATAGTTAGTATTGTTTGTTCATTTCATTTATCGATCCATCGGAAAAGTTATGTTCACTAAGTAATAGCATTAAAGGCAGATGGAAAGTTAGAAGAAATGAACAGATTTTTTTTGACACTATTTGAGATCTTTTCAGTCGCTGGCTGGTTCTCCTCTAAAAAACAAATATTTAAAATGAGCGAATCGAAATTGATTGGAAGCATTTTCATCACATGTCATCGATTACACACAATTTTTTAATTTTCATTTTCTTTAGTATTTAACTAAAATAACATAAATTTGACCGATAAATTGAGTTACCATTTTGTTTTAATTTTAAAATAATTTCACTAAATTTTGTCGTTTTTATAGTCGTTTTACCATCTTTATGGCATTCGCAACTTTATCAACGTTGCAGTTGGCGGATCGTTATTGAAAAACTTATCCGGTACAACTGTGTTCGATGTTTACTCTTTGGCTCGAACTCGCGGACATCGGCTTGTCATCGGCTTGACATTGGCTCAGAAGACAACAGACTTGCCAACTGAGCTATATCACAAGCCCAATTTTGTCCTATTGTTATTTTAATTTTCAAATAATTTTTTTTTGTATAGTCCAAATAAAACAACTATTTGAAATATTTTTAAAGAGTTTGTCTTTGTTTACCAACTCTAAATTTTTTAGTTCTGGAACATATAGAAGTTTATATTTCAAGAACTCAAAAATCTAGCCAATAAATCTAAATATTTAATAAGAAAAATTAGTTTCTTGCATTTGTCCATTTCAATAACCAATATTTAAATTCACGGTGACAAAATATTCAGTTGTCGCTGTAAATTTTAATTCATTTTTTAAATCGATCATGATTTTTTAATGGATCTATGGATAATTTTAATGTGCAATATAAACATAGTTCGTTTTTGCTTTGTGCTTCCAAAATTTACAGCAAATCTTCAAATCACTTATCATCATCTATGTTGAAGTGTTTTGAATAAAATCTTTTAAGTTTAAAATAGTTTTTTTCCTTATCGAAAATCACATTTCAAATTATGAATTTATTTTATTTTTTTAAATCTGGTGTTTATTTTATGTATTCTATTTCTGTGCACAGATTTTTTTGTCCAAAGCTTAAAATTCTGGTTTATTCGACATTTTGATTCGAATTCGTTTTCTCGTGTTTCGAAAAAAATGACTTGAAATTTTTAGATCGGAATAAGATCATCATTTTGAATAATTAATAAATAACTTACTGGAAATTATCATATTATTATATTACATTTATTTGAAATTTTAATTCTGATATACTTTGTATCGTATCTGATTTTTTTTTTACTTTTTCGAGTTTCTGTGATGGCAATAAATAAGAAGATGGTTTTAAAAATCAATTTCCTTTTTTGCGCATTTTTGTAATTGTTATTATTGCTAGCTTAATTTGAATTTCGAAAACCCTTCCCATGGACGAGTCCTTCGCACGGGCCTGATCGAACCTGTCCAAATTTCGTTTGGTTCTAAATTTTTGCGCTTTTTTTATTTTGCTCGGACCAAAAGCTTTTTAAATGATCTTATTGATTTTGAAATTGTTTTTCTTGTAAGCGAAGTATGAAAATGCGAAGAAAACCACTTTTTGATAGTGGAGAACAATTAAATAGATCTTTTGTGATTGAATTTATTACTCCTTTTTTGAAAATCGGGAATTTCGTTAAATCATTCGGGAAACTCGGGATAAAGGTGAGAAACGAAAATTTGAAGTTGAGTGACCAATGTGGTATAAGCGTAAAAACGTGATTGAAACTACTCAAAAGTATATCCACACATTAAGGATCGCAAATAAATCGAAGCCGAGAAACACCGAAATTCCGCAATTTATATCTCAGAAATAATTGGACCAAATTCTACGAATTTGATATCTTTGAGTTACAGAATGAAGAACAATTAGTACGAAAAAGGAACCTTTTCCAAAATATATAAATATGAAAAAATTGGATTTAAGCCATTAAATTTTTATCCGAAATTCTGTGGAACCTTCAAGAAAATTTTCATCAGAGATTTTTGGCCGTTCATTTTCAGCCCATAGTATTCCAAGAACTCGTGAGCGACCCATCAGCATGCTTTTGACAGATGGAAGGGCGACCTAGTCGGGGGGTGGAAGCATAGCAGGCGCATTGGGTGGGTGGGAGACGACAACGATCGAAGTAGCTTTTTTTTTCGTAACGCACAAAAAGCTTATCAACAGAGGAAAGCTTTCGGTTTGTTTATGTTCGGACCACACTGAAACAAATCATCGCTGCATTATTACAAACAAAAATTTATTGATATAGGAAAACATTGTTTTTTTCTTAAAACTATCGCTGCCATGGATCAAATTCGACCTTCTTGCTTTTACTTTGAAATCTAGTTTTTTTTTAGACCTACATTGTTACAAAGATACAACCTCAAGTCCGGGTGCCAAGCATTTCGTTTGACGAATGAAAAAATTGGAAAATTGTGGATTTTACTGTGATTATACAAATGATTATTATTTGTTTTCGGGACCAATTTTCTTGTAAATTACATTGAAATTTTTAATTAAATTTTAAAATACTCAGTTTTGAGCATTTTATAATATCAAAGATGGATTTCGGTTTAATTTTTTTTTAAAATATTTTAGAAGTAGTATTTACAATTTATTTAATTCTCTCTAAAACAAATTGATTATTGTTAATTGAAGGGCGAGTTAAGGCTGTCTAGTATTGTAGCTAGCTCATTAGGTCAGAAATGCATGACTCTAGATGACAAGTTTCGATTTCTAATACTTGATAATCTTTTTCTCCACTCTCATCTATACTCTTTACCTTATTCGACAAACTTACTGGTCTAATACGATATCTCTGGCTTTACATTTATTATCGTCCAGTAACTTTGTTACTTTTTATTGTTTTGTTTTATTTTTAATATGAAACGATCTGGCTACTCAACTTCTAGAAGATTGTTAACTAGATAATATAAGAGAAGGTATAGTGAAATGAAATGATTGGGGGATTCAAGTAAGTGGCTTAAAATGGCTATCGCCACTTACTTGACAACTTAAAGTATATATGGCAGTTTAAAGCTTCCATGCAGTAGTTTCAATTCATGTTCTGTACGCGGGCGGTGCGGGTGGCGCATTGCATTTTTTTTAAATCTTAATTAGCATCGGATGAGTTTGATTAATTTCCTACGGGATTATACACAGTTTGAACACTACCGAACTTCTATTAGCTCCAATTTCGCTAGAAAGTAGAACAAATTTCGTTATCCAGTGTCTAAAAGAGTGGTTTTTGATAAAACACCTATTTTATTCAATAACTTATCCTCTATCGAATTGCTGGCCGTTTTGTTTGCACAAAGTGGCTAATTCTAACAATTTTTTTTTCATTCAAAATTGTTAAAGCTGTGGATGAGTGAGTGCAAATAGTAAAATTCCAATAAATTTCATAAAAAATTCATTACCTAAACGTTTTTAAAGATTTCTTTTAATCTTTGCCAACAGTGAGTATTTTTTTCGTGGAAATTTTTTCGATTTTCTGCTTTTTCCAGCTCAGTTTCGTCGTTCGAGGAGCTGATGAGATTCTGTAATTTTGTACTTTGGTGAACGCCTAAAAGTAAACTTGGTGGTGTTGGTTTTTACGCGGCTTTTTAAATTTTTGCTTGTAAGTTTTTTTTGCTAGGGGCTACTTTATCACTAAAGAGGCACGTTTTGTTTTGTTGGTTTTTTGTCCTATATTTGAAACCTATCGTTTGAAGTTGGCAGCATTGAACGATTTCATGGAAGCACAAAGAGTTTACGACTTATTCGGTTAATACATAATAGTGTTTGTGGTTATGTTAATCAATTTTTAGACAAGTACGTAGAACGATGTTTGTGAGTGTTTTTATGCGTAGTTTCAATTATGATGACCCTTCATGGACAATTAAATGGAAATATTACTATCTGGTCTGGCGATTGCTTCATAAAACTGAACAATCTAGAACAGGAAGCTCTCAGAAGGATGTCCAGAAAACGGCAACTCAAAAACAAAACCTAATGGCAACACTGTTCGATTTCTCATTTATCGCTTATCACAATTGACAATTTGACAAAAAATTTATGCCGTAACAACTTCCGGAAATCCTTCCACATTCAACGTTCATCATTGTCAAATTTACATTAAAAACGAATTTTTTCAAAACACGTAAATTTTGAAAACTAAAATCTCTTACAACTAAAGCACGACTAAGGATACATTCCCATTGATAGTTTGTGTTTCAATAAATACTTTTAGTTAAGAATCTTATTAGAAAAGAGGGTGGTACGTTTTTTTCCATATTATTATTTGTGTGTAAATTGGCAACATTATTGTAAAGCGGACCATAGACTACACAACATTTGCACAAATGCGATGAAATTCGATGAAATTCTGTCGCTGTGAACACGATTTGCATAGTGTATGGCACTGCTCAAATGGACGGGCCAACGGTTTTAGTAAAATCGGTCGGGATCGAAATATTTTGTACAAACAACTCTCTGTGCTGTTTGTACAAAATTCAGGCCATTTACTCAGCTCCAGCCGGGGTAATGGGGATTTTTGCTGTTGCTGTTTTCGCCAGCAATCGTTTGTATTCGCGTGAAATCTGTTTGTATCGGGTGTGGGCGAGCATAGAATCAAACAATAGTCATGGAATCGTCGAATTTGCACAAGCCACTTGTGTAGTCTATGGCCTTCTTTACCAGTGCGGGTTTGTGCAAACGTAAGTCTGCACGCAGCTCTGTTCGTCATTTTTAATTGTCTGCGATTTTTTTCTGTTTGATTTGCTGATTCACTTGTGACACACATACATCTAGAGCTACACATATATATGTAGCTTCAGTTGAGAATTTGTTTCGTTATCATCCCACTTCATGGGAATCGCTCTAATTAGGATGTCCCGAAAGTAGGATGGCATCGGGTAACTCTAATTCGATTTTTTCGAGTCACTACACCAATTCTAGGAACAGTTTAGTAGATCTGGACACCGAGCAGCTGCCACAGTAGCCACCACATCGAGCGCGAACTTTTTTGTACGGTGGTTGTAACTAAAACGAAAAAAACAAAAATCCATTTATTAGTACGCACAAATGGCGATTCTGCCATCCTACAATAGCACTCACCCGTATCAGAAAGTGTATCACCGCGTTTTGGCCCTTGGTTTCCCACTGCGTTTGGGGTCGTATCCGGAACGGGGTCTGCTCCAGGTTGATGCTGAAATCGCCCTGCGGACACTTGGCGGTGTTGCTGTAACAATCGCCAGCCGATCCGAACAGTTGCGGCTTGCCGGATCGGTCCGTGAACCGATGGTCGTCCTCGATCACCTGCAGGGTGTGGATGTTCAGCCGGATGCGGTGATAGTGCGTTGCCCCGTAGCTGATGCTTTCGTCGACCCAATCGGAACTCGAGGGCGAACAGACCCCAGCGTTGGCCGCCCGCTTGTTGATGTAGACGGCGTAGTTTTCCACGACGCCTGGAGACCCAAGAATAGATCAGTGTTACATATGCTGTCTGATAAGGTTATACAGGGTGATAATCAAATATTTTTCAAAAATTCTGTTTCACTTTAACCCTGCTCAATAGTTGGTGAAAACGAACCAACTAAAAAACTAGTATCATGTTATGAAACCTTTGCATTACCTTCAAACAAAAAAGTTGAAGAGGTTGTATATTACACTACCGTTATCGTAGAATTACGAATAAATTTACTATTGGAGTCATCTCAATTCTATGCAGGACTCTCAAAAACTTTGGTTCCGTTATGACCGTTTTTTAAACATTTTTAAAATTTTTCTATTTTCTTCCTCTATGAATGTTCATCATTTTTGTACTAAAGAGGGCGTTCACCAATGTGGTACAAAGAAGGTGATGAACAAACACGCACACTATTACAGAACACGTTATTCAAAAAGTAAAAAGGTAAACAAAGCCTACGTCACTTGCCAGGATGTTTATGTCTCCTAGGCGAGAATCGTAAACAGCAGTTGGCAATGATTTTTTTCTCTAGTTTTCGCTGATACAGCGATGATGGTTGTTTGTTTGAAAATGCAACTGACGTCACGAATTGTCCTGGTTACAACGTTTACAAAAAAAAACTATCACTAACACTTAGCACGGGATTTCCATCGCCACCTGAGATATGTATACAGGTTGGGCGTTCACTAGCATAATACGTGGTATTATATTGTTCAAGATTTGAAGAGGAACGTGCCAACATGTCTTGGACAAAGTTTTTTTTTATTTAAATGAATGTTTATTAAGGCCCTATACTTTTACAAGTTTAGTTGGGCCGGGGGTCAATTATATAAACTTAATTGAGGTGGGGGAGAAAGGATGTAGGGTTAGGATTTGGAAAGGGACGAAGAGTGAGGATACAGTGAGGATTATTGCGATTTGCGCTTCGTGAGAAGCGCCAACTGGCTGCCAATGTGCAGTCATCAGCTTTTCTCGTAAGCGGCAGCCTTTAATTGCGGAGTACTTCCTTGGAAACGAACCTATCTCACGTGTGAACCACGTTAACGATCTTGGCGTAATCTTTGATCAGCGCCTGGAATTCAAGGCACACACCAACTACGTGATTGACAAAGCATCCAGAAGTCTCGGCTTCATTTTTAGAGTGGCGAAGGACTTCAAGGACGTGTATTGCCTGAAAAGCTTATACTGCAGCATTGTTCGTTCCATCCATGAATACGCTTCAGCTGTTTAGTGTCCCTACTACCAGAACGGTGTCGATCGGCTCGAGGCCATTCAGCGGCGATTCTTGCGATATGCCCTTAGACACCTGAACTGGCAAGACCCTTTTCGCTTGCCTAGCTACGAAAATCGATGCCGCCTCATAGATATCGACACCCTTCAAGCCCGCAGACAAGCAACACGAGCCTCATTTGTCGCCGACCTCCTGACATCGCGAATCGACTGTCCCACGCTACTGGAGGCTATCCCGCTTAGTGTACGACCCCGTGGATTTAGGAATCAGGATCTTCAATTGTACATTCCCTTTCGAATGAACAATAACGGAGCTAACAGCGCCCTCATCGGTGCAATGAAATCGTTCAACCGTTTTTCGGAGCATTTTGACTTCGACATTTCGAGGGATGTTTTCCGAAGAAAAGTTATCAGGGCCTTGAGAACCCCAAAGTTAAATTGAAATGTTTTGTTTTTAACTTTAATTTTAAGATATCGTTTGGATCAACATGTGATCTATTGATCAGAAATAAATAACAAACAAATAACAAACTGCGTGAAGATGTTCATCTTCTACATTTTCGATCGGCACGGGAGGGGGTGGCTGGGAAGTGATTCTCTTCCTAGGGAGGGAATCAGATTCCAACACGGGGCTTTGCATTGTACTGGCTGCAGTGAAGTGGTCTCTCTTAGGTAATTGCTAAGTTGTTTCCTTCTGCTGTTGAGTGTCTTCTTTTTGGTTCGTTTCTTTCTGTTGATGCGATTTCTGATCTAGTTGTTTGGTGCGATACATATTGTGCGCCTGGATTTGTCGCTTAACGACATCGGCATATGTCGAGTTAGAGCTGTTTTCTTCCATTTTTTTACGTGCGGCTGTTAATGTTATTCCCTGTTCAGTATTGAGCTTTAGGGCTGCGGATTCAAAAATCCATATTGGGCAAGATCTATCGGTCGGCAAGTGATTTCGCTTGCAATTGTGGCAGAACTTCACTTTGTTAGTACAAGTCGCACTTGCGTGGCTACCTGAGCAGATAATACATGTTGTTTTATTCTGGCATTTTACTTTAGGATGGCCGTATTTTAAGACGACACAACATTGGTTGAGGGTTAATAGTGTCTGGTTCGGACTCTCAACAAACCGAAATTTATGAATTCCGGAACGACGGTACAATTGATTGTTAACACAAGAGTCGGTGTGTTAACAATACCAGTTGAATTCTTCTTTGTAATACGACGCACATTTGTGATTTTCTGGGGAGCGAGCTCAACCTCTAATTCTTTTTCTGTCATATCGTCTACTTCATTGCATAACACTACGAACTTCCGCGAATTCAGCTCTGGATGGCGACCAATTTCAATTGGCGTACCATCTTTCAAAGCAGTTAACGTAAACAGCTTTCTACCTTGATCTTTGCTTCGAATTTTGATGACATACCATGATTTTCTCCTCTCGTAGTAGCCTCCTTCCACCTTTCCCGCATACTCCTCTACCGACTTCCTAATAACAAAAGGGTTCTTGGGAAGTGTGTGGCCTGGTTTAGCACGTAAATACATATAGTAAAGTCGTCCTCGCAGGTTTTCTGTGTCCATCCATTCGGGAATGGTCCGACCAGGTTGTCACCTGGTGAAGGACTCATCATAACTTCACTAATTCACGCAGAAAAAACTGTTGCCTTTTGGATTAGAAGCTAGCACACTCTTGAGAATGCGACTGATCGTCTCGAAGGCAGAGAGTGAACTGACTTGGACAAAGTTGTTCAGCGGAAATTTTCCTTCAAAGAATTTATAAATTGCCACAAAACCCATTACCAGGCTCGGTTCAACGAAAGAAACCATAATGATTGAGCCGCAGCCCGTGGCGTAGAGGATAGCCTTCTAGTCTTCTAAGTAGTACACTTACACATAGTACACTTTCTGTGGGTTGGTGGTTTTAGCATTTGTAAAATGCTAGACATCTTGGCATTGTGCGTTTAGAGTTAAGAAAAAGGAATCTCTTCGAGGAAACGTCAAGTTTCATTGATATTCAATGTGTTTGTGTTTGATGCAGATTTTCAGAACAAAATAAACAATTTTCCTATACAAACATATACAGTATTGTTCCGATTTTGTCAGCCCCATCTTGAATTTAGGGCTGACAAAACAGGGTACCTGACAAAATCGGGAAAAAATTTTTTCTTGAAAATAATTTCAATTTTGATAACTGTCCGTTTACTTGTTATTTCGATATTTTATGTCAATACCGTGATAAAGGGTGACATTGATCCCTTTTCTTTATTTTTTACCCTTCTTACAAAGAAGGGTATAAATGTCGCTTGAAAAACCAACTTTCGATCCGAGGCGTTAAGGGTCAAGTGTCATATACCATTCGACTCAGTTCGTCGAGATCGGAACATGTCTGTATGTGTGTATGTTTATGTGTATGTGTGTGTGTATGTTACAAAATAATGTCACACACGTTTCTCGATGACCTCTTGACCGATTTGAGTTCTTGAGGCGTCAAATGAAAGTTCTTGCAAATAGCAAAATGGAGAACCTGTTCAAAAACTCAACCCAAAGTAATTGTTTACAAACACCCTTCATACAATGGATTGTGTACATGCCATTTGAAAAACCGTTGGTGTGTAGCTGCAGGATTGATATTCAATTGCAAAACAGCTGAATTTGTTGATCACATAAGTTAGATCACTTTAAACTTAATACATCTTGAAGCTATCAGCACGTGTTGACAGCTCACTGCTGCCAACATTACAGAAATGCTTCATGATTAGCTGTCAATATTCAACATCCTCTTTCTGCTTCCAACCGCCGAGGTAAGGTGAGGTAAGTTCTAAACTCCAAATAAAATTTGAAAATACTGTTTCCTAATACATACGTTTACCAATTTTTCCGCAGTTATATCGGAAACACCATCAAGAACCTTTGTTATAACTTACTTTAAAAAGAGTCACCATTAATAGCTAAGCACTGTGCAGAGCAAGGTTTGTACTATCCTAAGTGCTTTATATTGTACGGTTTTCAAAACAGATGGCTTTTTTAGACAATTTACAGATGTCTCCTAAAATAGTGGCTATTGAGAAAAAAAAACGAAACTCGCTCAGCCTTAAGGAAAAAGTCAAAATCCTTCGGAATCTTGAGGACAATGCTGCGAAGAAAGCAGACATCGCGAAAAAGTACAAGATCCATCCAACAACCATCAGAAAAAATCAAAAGAATGCTGATTCCATACTTCGTGCGGCATCCAACACCTCGTGTCGTCTTGGTGAGACTTTCAAATACGTTTCCACAGGTGCGTATAAAAATTTGGAGGATGTTTTGTTTCTTTGGTTTCTTAACCAACGACGCCTGAACAGTTTCTTCGACCATGCTCATAGTCAAAGCTCAAACATTTGCTGAAAGTTGCAACGTCCCAGATTCATTTAAATTTTCACTGCACTGGATACATATCTTCAAAAGGCGCAAGCTTAAGATATGTGGCGAAGCGTTGTCGAGCGATATAGGAAGTGTTGAGGGTTTTTTGGAGAACTTTCACGAGGAAATACTTCATCGAGAGCTTACTGCTCAGATGGTGTATAATGCGGACGATCGGAATTGTTTTTAAAATGTTGCCAACAGAATCACTTGTTGGTTCGAAAGAGGCTAGTGCTCCAGGGCGTAAAATTATTAAAGAGCGCATCACTTTTATGCCATGCGCCAATGTCACAGCAGACCATAAGCTCCCTCTGATCGTAATCGGAACATCTAGGAATCCCAGAGCCTTTAAGAACGTCAAACCTCCCGTAACGTACCTTGCGTCCAAAAATGCATGGATGAGAAGCAGAAAATTTAAACTAAATTTAAAGGTAGACAAAATCGGGAGCTGACAAAATCGGAACAATACTGTATTATAAAAGTTTTGGTCCATCAAAGATGAATAAATATTTTTGAAATTCTTAGTTCTTTACATTACGGTTTTGCTAATTTCTTCAAAACGTTATTAATTGGGTAAAGGAAGGTGTTTGTGATTGATTGAAATTAAAAAAAAAATTAGAATTTGCATATCTGAAGAAATAACAGTAATTTTCCAAAAACAACTTTTTTCGAAAAAATAAATAAATTTGATTTTCGCAATTTTCTTGCATACATTGTTCGATATCTCACACATGCATTGAAAAATCGTGATAAGAATACCATAAGCTAATTTCTTTCAATCTCTAGAATATTTTTTGTAAATACATCACTCAAAAATATCCCCGCGTTTTCGAGATATTTGGATTTTGATTAGTTTTTGTTTAAAACAACACTATGCATTAAAGGGTTAAATACCAACCCTTTAAATACCAATTGGTTAATGGGTGGTCCTCTACGTGGGTCAGGACAACCCCCAAAAAAACATACATTGTTAAATGACTGGAAATTTCAGCTCAAAAGCAGAAAATTTCAACTAAATTTAAAGGCTGACAAAATCGGGATAAAATGCTGACAAAATCGGGGATAGACAAAATCGGGGGTAGACAAAATCGGGAGCTGACAAAATCGGAACAATACTGTAAGTTCAAATTTCAATTTAAATTTAAATTTAAGACCGCAGGGTTTGAGAAATTCAAAAATGACTCCAAATCGACTCTGTCTACTGCTCAAGTCTCAGTGCTTTAATTTGCTCTTGCCCTTGATGATGCATTTTAGACATCTTAGACGAATCTTTGCATGGTAGGTAGCATTCGAGCTATTCGCTTCCTTAGCCAATCTCTGGAATCAATGTTCGGAAAATTGCTCAAGAAAAGCAATCAGGATACGTTTCAAGCTGGAATACTTATACCTCCGAGTGCTATGATACGCACGTGGTGATAGTTTCCGTTGAATATTTGTCGAACCTCAACACTAAACAGATGCATAAAAATATACCGTTGCTATTCGTCAATCAACGGTGATCGACATACTTGATGATACATTTTGAACGTCGCTCCCACAATCATTCACTTACGCTTAAGCTCTCCTCATTGTTTATAATGATAGACGATCATGAATGTCTCAGAAGGAAAATCTGAAGAAATCCCAGGACCACATGTTGAAAAAAGCCGTAGCACATGCAGCACATGATGGACAGTTCATTGCGGTTTCTTTGTAATGATTTTGTTCTTCAACGAAAGCAAGAAATTAAAAATCATATTGCAACCTTTACACTAGAGTGTCCATTTCCCGGCCGTTTTCCCATTCCCGGGAATCGGGAAATCTGATGGCCTGTTTCCCGGGAATTTCCGGGATCCCGGGAAATATTCAAAAAAGTGTAAAATATATGCGATTCAATTCAAAAATACATAGCTTATCGAACCTGTGGTGCAAACAAGCCCATGATTTGTTCAAATTATTCTCTTCATAATGTTTTTTAACTGACAAATTAAACACAGTCAAACGAACTATAAAATAACCTAAATAAGTCGAATGAAGAAATTATTCATGGAGTTAGGGGTTGATAACAAAATTTTTTTATATTTGTTTGATTATTCCAACCTTTTTTCGTTTTTTCTGAACACCTGAACATCTGAAAAAAAAAAGATGTATTCTTCATTTCTAAGATTTGAAATTCATCTGACTTTCAAAGCCAGAGGGAAACAAGTGCCTAAATAATACTTTCGAGAAAACACAATCTGCCTACCTGATGCGCGATTTTTCATATATTTTTCAAAGTGTTGTGGGTTTTTGTTCAATGAAAACGGTGTGGAAAACCATATGATCTATTTAAACTTATCTACCTATTTGAATATAAAAAATTGTACCAAAATGCTGCAAAATGAGTGATCCTCAATGAGTTTTGTATGAGTACATTTTCAAAAAGAACAATAAGAATGGTTCCGGAGGCTATCAGGATGTTCCAGAGAACTAATTTCATACATGTCGGGAATTCTCGGGAATAAAAGAATGATTCCCGGGAATCGGGAATTCCCGAATTTTTCAATTTCCCGGGAATTCCCGCCCGGGAAATCCCGGAACGGACACTCTACTTTACACATCGCTCAGAACTGATGCATACCAGTTGTGATCCTAGAAGGCTAAAAACCATCAAGGAAGGCTAAAAACCATCAAGGAAGGCAATCACCATCGAGACGTTCGTCTTTTTTACCACATCATGTTTTGCGGGAATGTTTCAAATACAGAAGCGTCGTTGTTACGCATGATTGTTTATATGATTTGGTTGGAGAAGGAAAAATTGACTGTTTCAATTTTGTGGCTCTGAATGCAGTGAAGCATGGCTTACCGAAAATGATTGATTTTCGGAACATTGTCAGGAGAGATGTTCACTTTCGTCTTGAACTATTTTATCACTTTTACAGTGCGTGCAGACGAGGTCCTCCACTACGTGGGAATATCCATCGAGAAAAGAACGTTTTAAAGCATGGATCACCATGAATCTGGACGCACTGTTTATTATACAATTGCGCTCCTAGTTGTTGGATCTGGAATGTTTTGACAGAACTTTGTTCGGAAATGTTTCCTCTATCAGTGCTGAAAATTTCATTACGATTCGTTCTGTTCCAAAAAAGTTACACGTGATGGAAGCCGCGAGACGAAAATAAATTTTGGACACTCACGTTTAAAACCGACGTGGTCGGATTAAAAAAATCGCGAAATCGTTAAAAATGCTCAAATCAACCGTGTGCAGCGTTCTGAAACGTTTCCGTGAGATGCATACTATCGATCGGCAGGTTCATACCAAGCGTTATAGTGGACCTAAGAATCAGAAACTGCATTTGAAGGTGTTGAGAACGATCAAGGCAAACACAGGGTAGTCGGACTACGACATCGCCAAGAAATTCAACGTCGACCGGTACACCGTCAGAAGGATTAGTCTCCGCGAAGGAATACGATCCTATCGGGCCAGTAAGCAACCAAACCGGACATTGATGCAGAATTTAGTAGCCAAAGGACGTGCCCGGAAGTTATACAACAAGATTCCAACGAAGTACGACGGATGCATCCTCATGGATGACGAAACGTACGCGAAGATGGATTTTGGGCAGCTTCCTGGCCAAAAATTTCATAAAGCCCCTGCAGTGGTGCACTGCACTGGTCGAAGTGATGTCCTCGGCAATTTCGAATTCGTTTTTGCTGATAAGTTTGCAAGAAAGTGTTTGATCTGGCAAGGTATTTGCAGCTGCGGACGAAAAACCCCGGTTTTTGTGAAAAACGAAACCATACGTACGTCTCGGTGGTCGAGTGGTTAGCGTGGTGAGACGGTAATCGCTGACCCACTGATGGCATGGGTTCGATTCCCATTTCGGTACTGGGTGTTAAATGTTAATCTTAAGTTGTCCACGTCATTTATTCAGTCTGTAAAGCCTAAATCGGCTAAGACGGTGTATGTCTTTTTTTTTATAAAATGTATAAGAAGGAATGCCTGAAAAACGTTTTTTTTCGTACATTAGATCTCACAAAGGACCAGTAAAGTTTTCGCCAGATTTGGCAAGCAGCCACTACAGCGAAGAGGTACTACAGTGGTATCGGGTCAACGGGTGGATTTTGTCGAAAAGAACATCAACCCACCTATCTGCCTTCAATTCCGCCCTATCGAAAAATTTTGAGCAATTGTCAAGCAGAAGATGAAGAAGAATGGTAGAACGACTCGGGATGAAACAAAGATGAAGAGATTGTGGAACAAAATGGCCGCTGATATCAGCGAATAGGGTGTCAAAACTATGATGAGTGATACTCGACGAAAAATTCGAAATTTCAACAAAACAACATCGGAATATTTTTTTTAATTATTTTTCCTTTAAAGTGCAATAAAAACCCTACATTTTGAGTACAAAATATTTTTATTTCGTTTACATAGCTCCGAGATAGACCATTTTCAATGCGACCAGATTTATCGTGATCCATGCTTTATCTCCTTTGCGTACTACATGTGTGGACCACATCACAACGCTACGAATCATACTGGAACAAATCAACGAATTCCAGGACTCTCTTCTACTGGTGTTCGTTGATTTCGAAAAAGCATTCGACCGACTTAACCATGAAAACATCTGGGCGGCTCTAAGGCGACGAGGGGTCCCAGAGAAACTAGTCCATCTCATCGAAGCACAGTATGAGGCATTTTCGTGCAAGGTCTTGCACGACGGTGTCTTGTCCGAACCAATCCCGGTAACTGCTGGAGTGAGACAAGGATGTATTCTATCACCGCTACTTTTTCTAATCGTAATGGATCAGATTCTGATTGGATCGATTGACTGTGCACCGAACCGAGGATTGTCGTGGAATCCTTCAACAATGGAGCAACTGAACGACCTTGACCTGGCTGACGATATTGTTTTGCTCGCCCAAACACAACCAGATATGCAGAGCAAACTCGACGACCTCACCGAAAGCTCCAAGGCAGCAGGTCTCAAAGTCAATGTCGGAAAGACCAAGTCGATGGAGATCAACACAGGAAATCCCTCCAGTTTCATGGTAGCTGGGCAACAAGTTGAGAAAGTGGAGTGCTTCCAGTATCTTGGTAGCCAGATTACGCCTGATGGTGGTACCAGAAAAGACATCGAAACACGGATCAGAAAGGCTCGATTTGCGTTTGCGAGTCTCCGAAACATCTGGCGGTCACGCCAGATCTCTCTACGAACAAAAATCCGAATCTTCAACTCAAACGTCAAATCCGTATTGCTGTACGGGTGCGAAACTTGGTGCACATATGCGGTAACGACGCGAAAACTGCAAGTATTTGTAAACCGCTGCCTGCGGAATATCATCCGCGCTTGGTGGCCTGGCAACTGGATCTCGAATGAGGAACTACATCGCCGGTGTCATCAAAAGGCGCTAGAAATCGAGATTCGGGAACGTAAGTGGAGATGGATTGGGCACACGCTGCGAAGAGATGAAAACGAGATTTGCAGAGAGGCGCTAGATTGGAATCCAGAAGGTCATCGAAGAAGAGGCAGACCCAGAAATTCGTGGCAGCGAAGCCTAGCCGCTGAAATCCGAACTGTCGACGAGAATCTTGACTGGGACCAGGTGAAGACGCTGGCTCCGGATCGTCAACAGTGGAGGTCTTTTACCACGGCCCTATGCACCGGAGGATCGGCGCGGGATCATTAAGTAAGTTAAGTAAGTACATCTTGTCGATATATCGTATACTGAACTGTACTGAGCCGTTTAAGTCAATTTACAGAGGAAAGTTTAAGCTTAGACACACACTAAGAGAAATTGTCAAAAACAAACCAAAAAAGACTGCTACAAATTTTCGCCTTTTTTGGACCTACCGTAACTTGGAATTTTCAATTCAATACATTCGTTACAAAGGTCATTGAAAGAATTTACAATCACTACTTACCCGCCTTCAGCGTCAGATACTCGGTCGGCGTATTGGAGGTCATGTTGTGACAGTAGATGGACACCGGCCGCCCTTTGACTGTGAGCATATACTCGCCATCGACCCGGGTCCGTCGCTGGATATCGTGACAGGTGTAGCTGCTGCTGTTGCTTAGCGATTTGCTGTGCCGTGGTCGGCAGTCCGGAGCCGGGTGGCACTTTTTCTTCTGCATCGGTCTCGGTTCCGGACACCGGTTCGATTCCGAATTGGTGAGCTCGTCGTGACACTTGACGCTGCGCCGCTGGTAACCATCGCACTTGCACTGTTTTTGGAGGAGAGTTTTGATTGTGTGGTTGAAGGAAAGGAGAAAAAGAAAAGTTTTTTAATGAAAGAAAAAAGTAGGCGGTTGTTTTGGTGAATTCAAATCCACATATACGTCTGGCATAGAGCGTCGAAGACGGAAGTGACGCACATGTGTTTATCAGTGGCAACCTACTTTATTCCATCGGCCGGTGTTCCAGCGGCAGAAGCTGTGCGTTTCGCAGGGTTTGACGTTGCTCGGTTTGTGTTTGGCGTCGCAGACATTTGCAGTGGTGCGACCGTTGTTGCAAGTGACATTGCGCGTTGCAAGGCCAACCCCGCAACCGACCGAACACTGCAGACAGGCAGGTTGGTTGATTGGTTGCGAGGACAGCCACGAGACGGATACGGCACCACAGATAGTAGGCGTGCGTGCGTGTGTGATAGGGAAAAAGTTAGCAGCAGCGGCAACAGTAGCAGAAGAACAGCGGCAGCAGCAGCAGCAGTAGGAGTGATAATATAGTCAAAGCAGCGGCAGCAGCAACAGCAGTGTTGACAAGGCGCGTGGAGTCGGTGATTTGGTGTTGAAGGTGATGGCGCGGTGGATGACCAGAAGATGATTCGATTGACGAAGAAGGGTGATGGAGTGAATGAGGGACAGTATGATACATATGCAAGACGATAACAATGTGGATGAGAAAGAATAGAACAGAATAATTATTATTTGCCTTCGATGAGAACCGGTTGTTGAGTAGTGCGTTTTTGTGGTATTTATATTTTTATTGAAAAAGGAACTACCTTATCAATGATATTGGGCAAAATTTTCTGATAAATTTGTATAAACTACAAAATTGGTGAAAGAATAGCACTTTCCATTGTTTTTCTGCAACCATCAATAACGCATTATCAACAATCCCGTTCCATGTAAAATTCGTGAGAAATTCAGCAAATCGACTGTGCGAAAAGTAAACAAATCGTAACAAAAAATAGGAATCACAAATAAAAAAAAAATCCCACCTTGGACCACGGTGAAACCTCCCACCGGAACTGGCAAGGTTTGCATTTGCGCACCAGCTTCTTGGCCGGTGGGATCTTGGCGTGGGCACAGTTCTTGGCGTCGACCTTTCGGCCCGTTTTGACCGGATGGGGATTGTCGGCCGATTTGGGGAACAGACGCATACAGACACGTTCGCCGGTTCGATAACCGTCGCCTCCACCACACGTCACATTGCACTACAGAGAGAGATGTGGGACGAGGAGTCGAGGACAAACACAAGAACGGAAGGTACAAAACGATGACGGAAGGACAGAAAGAGAAATAACAGATAAAAACAGTCAACATAAATGTTACCAAGAAAAAAAGGTGATCGATTCTATTTCCTTCTTCAGAAAATTCTATAGGAACGACTATAATTACAGGCTTCCAGTTGGTAACCCTCCATCGGAAGTGGCAACAGGACTCAACGGCCGGTGGTTTCTGGTTCAGGGGACATTCGTTACTTTCCTGGCCCCGGTGATCTTGACAGAGCACTTGACGATGGCGTTTGCAATCGTCATTGCACTAGAAAAAAAACGAAAGAAGAGATAGAGAGAGAGAGAGGTGACAGAAGGAAAGATTTCACTAATCTGGGGTTTTGTTTTGGGGGAGAAATCATACTGAAACTTATCTAACTATTTAAAACGAGCATAAAAATCTAGAAAATGTTCAAACTCATGCATGGAGGTGGAATAGTTTTTGAAGAGTGTGTAACTGGGGCATGCTAGAGAGGGGTGAAGGTCTAATTCCATGCAATCGGTGTTACCTTTAAGATCGCTAAATTATTCATATTTGTTTTTTTTTAAATTAAATTCTTGTAAGTATTGATTTGTTTTACTGTTGTGAATCGAAATGATTCGTTGTAATTGTAATTGTAATGCATGCAGGACTACATGCTGTAAGTTATTGATTTGGTTTACAGTTGTGGGTCCAAATGGTTCCTTCAGGTATAATTTTATAGTCGTTTGAACGTTTGAACGTTTGAAAAATACGTCTTTTAGTAATCAGGTGTTTTAAAATGAGATAATGAAAATTAACACATCCGTTTTTTAATCAAATCTGAGGTGATTTTAAATTTCATTACAAAACTTTTCATAAACGTCACAAAAGGCTAATTTTGACGAAATTTTAGTTTTTTTTATGGTTATTGACAGAGATTTTTCATGTTCATAGGCTCATATTTCAAAGGTAGAGGTAAGAATCTAATCAAAACCGATGTAATTTTCAATTTTTATTGTACTGAATCGAATGAAATAGTTACAAATTTTCAACAAATAAATTATAAAGAAAGTTTTTTTTCTCCATGTGGGCACACGAATAAAAACTCTACAGGTTGTTATCAAAATTCATATAGTTGGCTGTTCTATATCACAGATTTTTGGTTGAACCCATTATATTGCTTAATCAACATCGACTAATAAATTGGCGTAGTTGTGAAGTCACGCTATAATAATTGAACAGCTGGTAGATTTGGCTATTTTTTTTCATAGTCTACTTGATAGTTAGTTCTCTAATGTCACTGATGCTTGGCTAGACTACAGAGCACAGACGTATAATCTCGAACAAAAAATCTTCAAAAAAGAGTGTAAAATTTCAAATGCTGACATCCAAAAAAAAAAAAACATTGAAAACTGACTTGAAACAGTGCAATTTATTGCGCCGTTCAAAAGTTACAAATCAAATTTTCAAACAACCAGTTTTCGAAAAGGCGTAATCGTATATGGTTTCATCAATCATTAAATTAATGCCGCTCTAAAATAGACGGGTTCATTTTATTGCTAGATAAATGCAATAAGAGTTACTTTTGACTGGACAGAATTTCAACTTATTTTATACGGTTTTTATTTATTGACTTTTTTCGGTGAGTGTAACAACATTTTTTTTAATTATGTAACGTTTCGCGTCACTTTTCTTCTCCCACCATCACATGTCCCCCAGAGTACCCGAAACGTTACGTAAATTTAAAAATAAAGTGATAAACTTTTATTCATTCCATTATTTTGGCGCTACTGAGGCAGTCGAAATAACTAACAGTTTTACAATAAGGTTTTGCACTAAATACTTGAGCGGTTATCGTCAGAGGTCGAATCGACTATATCCAGTCAATTAGGAACATCGGAACTGATTCTAGACATCTCAAAGCAGGTTATTTTCAACTATCACTTGTGCATCCCATTGTCTAAAATTTAGCAATTCTAGATTGAAAAAATAGCGATTAACTTTTAAGATATTTTACCATTAAGCAACCGGACGAAAGTGTTCAAAACTGAACAAAATTTTGTTTTTTTTCAGTTTGGTTTTGACAGTTCTCTTTGGTGTGTTTGAAGACATCTGGTGGCCCAGCCAAAAAACAAAAATTGGTTCGAAACAATTGTTGAAAATTGTACACAAGTTTCGTGGGCTAGCTTGTACGTCTGTTCTCTGTGGCTAGACCTTGAATATTGTTCAGCCAACTTTAATATTCAAGACCAGAGCATACATAGTTGACATGGTTGCTGATTTTCCTTCACCATTAATAAGTTTGAGATCTTATTTGACTACTAGTTAAGCTTTAAGGGACTGGAAAAGTTTGACTATCGCATTTATTTTTAGTAACTTTGTCACTTTTTTTAAGCTAGTTACTCACTAGTTACTTTTTTTTTAAAATTTGATCACTAAAGCTACTATTTCGAATTACTTTCTTACGAACTGACTACATTTTACCTTCAAAATCCTAGTTGGGTTTCGTTTTGTTCGGTTCAGTTCAGTTGATTCGTATTTTTTAGAATCAATTATCCATGTACCTATATAAAGCTTGTTTTTATCAACGTTTGTTTCTCATTTAGAATCAGTTATTCTATAAGTTTTATTTCAGTTTTTTGATAAATCTATCCTTAAATGAAGTATAGCTATTTGAATATCCTTTTTCTCAAATTAGAATACATTTTTCCGGATTTGATATTTGGCTTATGACGTTCGAACATGGAGTTCAATTTTTTTTTCTGGGATTTTTATAAGAGTTCAATATATGAGAATATAAATTCATCATATTTGTCTCAAAATTTCATTTTTTTTTTCAAAAGTCTTACAAGCTTTTCTCCAAAAAGTAGTACAGGTCTAGAATTTTAGAATTTTTATATTACAATATTTTTAAAAAGCTTGAGAGAGATCAAAGTAGTCAGCGGTTGAGAGGTGACGTGTTTTGCAGGAGCTCTGAAAAATAAAATTTTATCGCTCGGAATTTCTGAAAAATTAAATTGTGAAGTTCCAAATTGTTTGATTGTGAAAATTACGAGATAAAATAGTGACGAAACATCTGTGCGTGTAGAAAACTTTATGAAGATTATGATGAATTTGTGTTGAAAAAGAATCATCATCATCATCAGCCTGTACGGAGGATGTTGGTCCGATGTGCATCAGACGAACGAGAAACAGCACCACAGCTAAGTACAATTTCTACATCCATGGCATTTTTTCTGTATTTATTAGGCATTTATAGGAATTCTCAATTGACTACCCATACTTTTTGTTGAACATGTTTACAATCATTTCGTCAACTCAGCCGCTGAGAGAAAAACGTGTTTGAATTCAAAAATAGCATGATTCAGTTTTGTTCAAAGAATGAAAGAAAAGTTTATATTTTGTTTCAAGTGATATCACAAATAATATTTTATTTTCTGAATTGATATCACTTACAGTAAATTTTTTTTTGTGCTTGATTTAATAATAGTAGATATTATATGGGCATATGTATATTTTTTACAATTTCAGTTGAAAAATTTTAACTGAAGGATTGAAATATGCTGGTCATTGAAAAAGTGCTCTTTTCAGTGTTCAATGTTTTATTTATTTGCAGACATCATATTTTCAACATTAATATATATTTTGAAGTTTGAACTTGGCATAGTCTAATATTTTATTTTGTATGTTCGTTTACGTCGAAAGTCTGAAACGTGTGCTTGTGTATAAATCATTCATGTAGGAGGTGCTGCGAAATCGTCCAGCCTACTTTGATTGGTTTCTAGAGATTAGCCAACACAAGGCGGTGGGGGCTGTGGGTGAACAGTTTTGATTGCCCCGGCGGGGTCGCGGATCTCCCATCTTGTTCGGATGACTTCAAACATGTCTTGAGTCTCCCAGGTGCTGGAGTCGGTTAGGGTTAATTTTGTTGTAATCAAAAGTGAGATAATTCCGTGGGTAGCCCAATTTTAAAATATTATTTCTAGATGTTTAAATACGTACCTTATATGTATATTTAATGTCACTTCATTATACAAAAATGTTTATTTAGAAAAAGTTATATAGAAGCCATATGTTTCGCAACAATCGTTTGCTGAATGAATAAAATTTCATGTTATTTTTATAATAATCCAGAAATTACTTTCAGAATTCAGTAATTTGATTATTTCTTTTTTACCAAATCAATTCAACTCCAACCGCAAATTTAGACAAGAAAGCATTCTAATCATTCATGATTCGTTTTGTATACAATATGAATTTTTAGAAATCAAGTAACATCACAAAATCAAGACGCGTTTTTTTTTTCGCTTGTCAAAATTTTTCGGAAATTCATAAT
This sequence comes from Uranotaenia lowii, assembly GCF_029784155.1. Taxonomy (NCBI): domain Eukaryota; kingdom Metazoa; phylum Arthropoda; class Insecta; order Diptera; family Culicidae; genus Uranotaenia; species Uranotaenia lowii. Next base: position 342,147,389 of record NC_073693.1, read on the forward strand.
TTGGAGTTTCGTTCGCTAGTGAAAGTTTTAAATTGTTTTGTTTTCATGAAATTGTTTTGAAAAGCTGTTATTTTGGTGTTTGATTTATGCTGAAGTGCTTTTTAGAGTGTGAAGTCATGCGAAAAATACCTTGGGAGAAGAGGGCTAGTCCTTTGCCCTCCAGACAACCACCGGTGTGCTCTACTAGCAAGAGAGCCAGAACGTTGATGCATGTGTTGCAGTAAAAGCCAACCTAAGTCGGGTTTTTCATATTTTGCCTTTGTATCACACTAATTGAGTGTAATCATTTATGCTGTTGTGAGTGTTTATTTTAAAATTTGTTTGATCCCAACCTCAATTTTGAGTAGCAGAACATTATGTTCGAAATTATGTTTATCGTTTCAAAACCGAGAAAGTACAGAATTATACGCCAAATTGTCTTAGGATTAAACGCAAGGTTTGAAAATATTTCATTGAATTTAAAGTATGCAATGCACTTATCAAATTTTATGAAAATTTTAAGTTCATCCACATTTTTCTAGAAGTACAAATGTTATAAAAGTCGAGATTCTTGTTCTGTCACATCATTCGGGATGGTATACATCTTTTAAGCAAAGTGATGGTAATGACAGGTAATGATTTATTTTCCATTCAATCTAAGTGTATCAGAGGTCTCAAAAGTTTTATTAGGAGATAGATAAATTGAGACTTCAGCATACGACCATTTGAAAAAGGCACAAAAGGTGTTCTTGCTGTGTACTGGTTGGAAAGGCCCAATATTTCATATAGAATTCTGGAATACTGGAATAGAGCATAGGCTTCGAGGTGTTTAAAAACATCAAACGATCAAAAGAATGCCCCAAAGTCAGTATTTTTTGTTTAGTTTCGTTTTTTTTATTGTTCGTAGTTTACCAAGAAACCTACTAGTCCGATGTTAAGGGCTCTCACTATCCCACAATTCATCACAAATATTAAAATACTTAAAGTCTACTATCAGAGTATATTTATCATGAATATCTATGAAATTTCACATTTTCGAAAAAGACAATTTTCTGGTTTCAGCTTAATATGAGTTATTCTATTATCAAAACCACCATCAATTTTGAGTAGGAACATAATTTTTTGATAGTTTAATATTTTCAGTTGAATCTCGACAGTATTAAAACAAGTAGAATTTCATCGGCTTAGTATTTTGAAAGCAAGAAATCTAAAAAACTATATATATGGAAGAATATTATTTAAATTTGTTTTTACCATTAATATCATAAGTGAGTATATTCCATCTTCCAGTTCCTCCGAATACATTCAAATGTTAAATTCTTTTATGAATTTTAGATCATTTAATTTCTACACATTTTGATTTGTTTTTTTTTCGTGCAATCGCGAAAACAAACTGAGGCAAAGAGTCGAATTGAACTGATGAGTTTGCGAAAACGATCTTATTCAGTTATCACAACCTCCATAACAATTTAAAAATTAAAAGGAAAAAAAAGGAGATTCACTTCATCCATTAACAAAACTTTAATATTTTAAATATCTCCTTATAAATATTCTTGGAGGCTTGATAGAAGTATGTTCAATCTAAAAGGTCGTTTTTTAAAACACATCAGTGTATCAGGAACTACAATTAGGAAAACAAGATAGCTTAAAGCAAACTTATACACATTTTTCACTTTACTTTGAATCCTTTTATCACTGCCTCAAAGATAGAAATAGGAGTTTCCTTAGGAAAAATCTAGGAGCATAGGAGGTGTAGGAAAACTCGATCGCACCATTGACCAAAATGGATCCTGATCTTTAACCTTTCCCCTTTTAACACAACCCTTTCCTGGGATATTTCAATATAGATTCGCAGACGTATAGACGGTTTCTATAGTTGGAGATATTGACTTTCTTTTGTTCCTAAATTTTTCTCAATTAATCTTTGAAATATAAAGGGACAAAAAGTTGTTAATTGATTCTTTGAAGTATCCTACTAACAATCCTCCCTTCATTCCTCATTGACTACTAGGACGTGGCCGGCGCCGTTATTGATCATTTTCAAAGGGAGAGCATGAGTTTTGTGCATTGTGAATGAACTGCTAGTCCCAAGCACCATTCTTTTGGCCTTTGAACAAAGCTGATGGCCTCGATCAATCACGGAGTAGCAACCATTGGCGAGGTAGAACTTGTTCTGCTTAGCCACGCCAGCGATCATGAAATTCGAAATGCATTGATGATTTGATACAATATAATATTATATTTTTATTAAAACCATGAGACCATGGTATTTTTGAAGACTAATTAAAGCATTTCGGGCTTAATGATTTAAGGTGGATATGAGTAGTCAAACAAGCTAAGCTAGCTAAGCTACAATATTTTTAAAAAGCTTGAATTTTTGTTGAATTTATTATCCTCGATTCAATTAAGCAAATCATTTTGAAGTTTTAAGCGCTCCGAAAATATATTTGAGTTTTCATAAATATTTTTCAATTCTAATTTTCTTGAAAACATGCATGCCATGTTAGTCTGAGTCGTTTTTAACTTCTTATGTTCTGACTTCGAATAACATTTGTTTTGGTTCAAAGTGCAGCAGAAACTTTTATTTAAAGAACTTTTATATTGACAAAAAAACTATTGAAAGTTCGGCTCTAGAGTATTAAAAATGCTCCTTTTACAGAACAAATTTATAAATTTTCTCAAAAAAAAAAAACCTCAGAGTAAAGATTTACTCATGAAAACGTATTTTTAACATTGAAAGCCTTTCTGAAGATCTGTGATCTGTATTTTTCTTGTTTTTTCTTACCTAATTATTGGCTTAGGTAAAGATTTTAGGTATTTAAGTCTTATTACTTAATTCTTCAATTTGTTTTTTTTCAAATTTGTAATCTGATTAAAATTTAAAAAAAAAAAATTTAGCCGTGATGAATTTGACATACGAGGGCAAAGAAGTAACAATTTAAAACAAAAGTTGGTTTTACATTTTCATTACTCTGAAGTGTATTGTAAATAAATGGTAAATAAACTCGATTTCAACACTTTAAGTAACTCAACAAAAGTTATTTGGAGAGATTCGGCACTAAAAGCTAGAGCTGTTTGAGTTTGGACTCTTATTTAACCTTGAAACTATAATTGTTAAAAAGTTACAAAAACATTGATTGTATTTGAGCCAAAACAAATGTATTAGACCTCAGAACCTAATAAATTCACCCTTCATTTCATGATTTTTTATTTTTCCTTAAAAATAATTTTCAACCGTTGGAAATGATGAGTACATCAAGAAAAAAAAATAAAATAAAATACGATTTTTCTGTTTTTTTTTTGGAATTTTTAAAGTCCCTATTCATGAGATTTTTGATTTTATATGGCCACTAGTCTTGCTCTAATTTCATTTGAAAGTAACTATTTTGCCCTACTTTTTTGCCGTATGGTCGCTTCTAGCCCTGCTATCGTCACATAATTCCAAATTTTTCAAGTAATTTTTAGTTATAGTAAAACATCATTAAATGAATGGTTTATTCTGATAGTTAATACTATAATTTAGTGAAGAGTCTTAATCAATTCCATTGTAAAAGCCAAACTTTGAGATTCAGAGGATCAAACCTTAAACTGAATTTTAACAAAAAATTTCAATATCATTATACAATTATACAATTTTCGGGATAATTCGCCATTAAGTTAAAACCTTTTTTTTCCTTATCTTTTTGATATTTTACACTTTTGCTAAAAAGTGCAAAAATTTTACTTTGTATTTTCAAAAGTTATACCGGAAACAAGAGTTGATAGAAAAATAATTTACATTCAGTGCCCCTAAGGGAGAAAAAATCAGTTTTCAAATTCTTTGCACCTCGGAAAATGTGATTTTTTTTCCTAGTGTAATAATTGTGAATGTTGATTTTGAGTTCTGGAGATGAATTTAAATCTCTATTGCATCGTAGATTTTGACAAAAGTTGCATTTTTTCTATTCGAGATTTTACATTTACAAGTATCTACATTTAGTAGAAACTACTTGTTCCGATTATTTGCAGGTAAAAACATGTAAAAGTACAAGATTATTTAACACTGTGTACGTGAAAATGAACGTAAAAAAACTTAATTTGGTCAATAACTCAACAACGCGACGAAACTTGGTTTTGTAAACTAGTGAAATCGATGGGGAATGGTTGATGATGATATTCCAGCCAGACTCGCTTCTGTAAATTTGATAGAACTGTTTTTATTCCGATTCCCCCGCCGTGATGAAATTTCCGCCGTGAAAACCGGAGGAAACAAGTCCGGCTTTAATTTCATTTCTCGACCATTCTCAATCGATTTCACAAGTTACACATGCTAGTTGTGTCGTGTTTTTAAGTTATTGATGAAATAAGTTTCTTTCACGTTTATTTTCACTTGAACTGTAAACCGGGCTTTAGAACGACCAATAATTTCAAATAAAAGCAAATATGAAAAAAAAATTCTAAGAACAAAACGAGAAAAGGGCTGAATGATGAAAAAAATAAAGAAATTACTGAAAATGGTCGGAAATTTACTAAAAATGTTCATGATTATGAAAACAGTTTTTTTTTGTAGTTAATAAGTAAAAAAAAAAGTTGAGAAACAAACCGCTCGATTTTGGCAACACAAAAAGTACGGCCGTGTTGCCAAAATCGAACGGGGTCTGTATATTGTTGAAAGATTTTTTTTGTTTTCCTCTATCTGAATAAAAAAACTGCATGGAGAAGGCAATATTTTTGAAAATTTAAAAGCACTTCACCAGGAAAAGTTTTTGTAGAAATTCTAGCATTTGCGTATTCGTGGGGGGGATGATACTGATCACCCCCCCCCCCCCATAGAACCGCGCATTCCAAGAGCGAACTCTAGGACCGCGCCTGAGTGGGAGTGTTTTTCTTGAGAGAAAAAATAACTTTCCGATTGCATCACCCATTGTATGACTTGGCCTTCACTACACATTTCAACAGATTTCAGCTTTGCATTTTTTTAAAAGAAAGTAATCCCTCGTCTGCCAAGTAATCTAATTTAACCTGAACGAAAGCCTTTCCGAGATCGATTGAAGTACAAGTTGAGTTTAAATGTTCAAATAATTTTTCCTTTTAATTTTCAGAGTTTTTGTTACAGTTTTCGAAAGGTAACACCGCAATTAGAGAATAACGCTGAAGTCCAAAAAACGAAAGAAAAATACTCAAAACATTGCTACAAACGCAGTCACTCTAAAAGGTTTCGTCAAAATATCACATCAAAAATCATTCTGAAACAATCAAAAGCGCAGCATCAACCTCGAGGAACTGAGATCAACCAAATAAATATTGAAAAATTTCGATTTGTTTTTTTTTTTGATGAATTTTTGAACGGATTTGAAATTTTTAATATTGTACGAAAGTGAATTTAGAGTATGGGGATATGTCTTTTAGTTGGTTGAATGATGCGTTTGGTTTCTTAGCTTTCGTCAAGTGTTGATCATCCATAAATGCGGTAAATGTGCAATGCGCATTGATGAATGATCTTTGAATCAAGCACAAGAAAAAGCTGCAATTTGAATGAACAAATTGGCAAGGCGTTTTTTTTTATTATTGAATAGCACTGCAAGTAGCAAACGTTAATGAGTTTTGTCTGTTTTTAATGGCGAAAAAGGAAGTTAAAGGAAGGATAAGGAAGTACTTAACAGAAATTTCGGTGGTACATACCTGGCCCCACTGACCAAAGTTCCAGAGGGGACAACGGAAGTTGCCACAGTTGGTTTGTTCCGAGGGTTTCTTCTCGTGCTGACAGTACAGATCGTCCACGATGACGGACTCGTCGTGTCGATAGCAACACTGCACCTTACGTCGTTTTTGACCTTCTGTGTTGCATTTGGCTTTGCAGTGGCTCCAGACGCCGGTGCACCACTTGTAAGGATTCTGATTGGCACTGCCGTTGCTGCTGTTGTGATACGAAATGGAATTGGTCGCCGATAGGTAGTCGCTGTTTGGGCTCGCCAACGGCTTCCTTTCTTCTCCCGAGTAAACGTAGGTCGACGGTTCGTGCTAGGATTGTTTTTTTTCCGAGGGGAAAAGATTGTTGAAAGGGTTAGAAAAATCTGATTCTAGGGTATAAATGATTCCGATTCAAACGTTCGATTTTGAATTTTGGGTGAATTTGGAAAACAGATTTTTAGAACATAAAATAAACAATAGTCCATATGGCAAACACATAAAGCAAACAGATTTTTTTTTGGTTTAATGGAAAACGAAGATCGAATCCGAAATCCCTTTCGGGGATACCAAATTAAGAACAAAAAAAGCTATCGGGAACGGCCGATTCGGTATGCTTTCGTAAAAAAAACGTGTGAAAAAAAGGTCGATCCAAAGTCCGTCCAAAATTTACGTAACGTGAGTCTGTCACCGATTCCAGTACTTTTGGATAGTCCTTGTGATCAACCTTTTTTTTTCGGAAAAATAAAAATAAAAGTAGAAAAACAAAAAGTTTTCAACAGAAAACGAATATTCCAGAACGTCCGCGTACCTTCTTCTCGCAGGGGGGCATGGTGCAGTTGACGATCACGGCGACCGGACGCTGGCCACATAAAGCTGCGTTAACGCTAACATTGTTTAGTACACAGTGGATAGCATACCGTTGCTGGCCTTCTCCACAGGTCACCGAGCACTGGAGACCCACATATTTATCCGCGAGCACACCGAAAGAAAGTGTTTGTGGGCATGTGTGGGTGTGTGTTGGTTTATTTGTTTTTTTTTTTTTGTATGTGGTAGTAGCGCGGAAGTACAAAGTAGCAAAAGAAGGACCAGCAGCAGGAGTTGGTAGATGGCGATGAGTAGACATGTGGTGGGCGCATGTGAGCAGGATACACGATTGTATATATTTTTTTTAAATTTTACACCAGGGAGTACACGAGAGCGAAAGAAAAATAGATACATACGTCCGTAAGAGAAAGATAGACAAAGATATTTAGGTATGTGGTGAGATTTGGGGACCTGTATGGGAAAATAGATTGACTGACATAGGACGGGAAAGCAGGCGGGAGCTTGTTGTTTAGCGGACCTTCGAAAGCTAAAAGGTATCTAAAACAATATAAAACATCCCTAGAAAAGTTGAAGAGATTATGCCCACTAACCGCAAAATTTACGTAGAATTAGGTCAACCTGTCTGATCTTGTATCTCAATTCTAGATTATGATTCCGGATCTCGATTCTGAGTCCCGATTTTGATTTTGAACCCAGTTTTAATTCATGAGTTCGGATTAGGGAGTTAAGGGTTCACTTAATGCTGTTGATTTTTTCGCATCCAACTATAAATAAAGTAGACTCAACTAAACACTGATGATTGACTTTACGCAATCATTTTTGAATGTAATAAAATCAACTGTAATGATTCAGTTGTTAACATGATAGATTCAACCACATTTGTATGATTGATTTTAGGCCAGTTGCAGTGTTCCGAAAATCACTCATTTTCAATGAATGTTCCTGATTGCACTTCGCTACTGAACGTACAGCGATTGGGTTTTGTTATTGATTGCTACTGGACTTATCCGATCATCGATCGTTCTATTCATCGCTAAAATACAGATCACCTCGCACGATGTTTGCTGTCAAAACAGTGCAGCACTATCATCAAATTGGAATCTCACCATTGAGCGATGCATACGGCGAATTTTGTTGGGCTAGGATCAGGAGTGAATGGTTCAGGCAGTGAGCGAGTGATACATGTAACCGATCATTAGCAAATGTTGTTTGATTTTAAACATTGCCAATTAATAAATTTATTTGATTTTACAGCTTTTTTTTACTACAGTAAGAATAAAATCAAACTGTAGTTGTGTTTGTGATGGAAAGATGGTGGCTTCCGCCGTCTTTTCAATTTCTAATCAGCCAGGCGGATACTGAGTGAGTGACATTCAGAATGGATCAGCTGGTATCTCACTCATCTCCGATATGCGATGTTTGCAAACCCGATGATTCTGAATGATGGGACTCGGTTGGCATTGCTGAGTAGAGCGCTAATCGAGATTGCATACCAGTCGGGCGAAGCAGTTGCGAGAGGCGCTATCCAGAATGTATCCAACAGGAAACGCATCCTGAGTGTTTATTTTGATTGATTTTCGGAACATTGTTTTAGGCATTCAACTATAAATATAATGAATTAAACTATACATTCCTGGATGACGTCTCAAATTTAACTGTAAATACGACAGATTTTTTTGTAGTGGTATAATTGATTCAACAGTAAATATGATAAATTCAACTGAAATTGTATGATTGATTTTAGTTATTCAACTACAAATATAATAGATTCAACTATACATTTCTGGTTGACCTCTAACATTTAACTATAATTATGATAGATTCAACTGTAGTGGTACAATTGATTCAACCGTAAATATAATAGACTCACCTACAAATGAATGATTGATTCTAGGTATTGAAGTATAAATATAGTAAATTCAACTATATTTTTATGATTAATTGTGTGATACTTGAATACTATAGTGTTCATGCCTGTTCATCAGCAAAAATAAAAACAAAAATCGTAAGTGTAAGACCAGTACGTGTTCCCTGCAGCGATCGTAGTGCTGTTTTTAGGGATCAGCCGGTATTTCCCACAAGAATCCCACAGGATTCCACAAGAAACTAGCATTGGTAAGCACAAGGTCAATCTTCGACGGGTGCAGAAGCACGGACTTCGGATTCGGAGGAGGTCTTCCGCGATCGATTAGTTAAGACGCACGATTTGCTGGGCAACCATGCATCAACATTCAAAAAGGACAACAGCTGAGGAACCAGGACGTGGATATCGGGATTTTAGGTCAGTTTACTAGCTTCGTGGCGGCTAAAACGAGCTAGATGCAAAATGCTGAAATAATAAGTTTAATTAAAATTAAACGTAGCCATACCATTATTCCGAAAAAAAAATCTAAAGATATGATAACTTCCAATATAATCAGAATTTAAATTTACAATATTTATAGTTGACCTCATTGAATCAATCAAAGAAGTATAATTGAAACTATCGTATTTATAATCAAATCAACCATATTATTATAGTTGTATCTATCATAGTTATAATTATTCAATCATATTATTATAGTTGAATCTATCATATTTATAATCAAATGAATCATATTATGATAGTTGAATCTACTATAATTATTGTTAAATGTATGACATCAATCGTACATTATAGTTGAATGCACAAAATCAATCATACAACTATAGTTGAATATATCTATATCTTCTATATATATAAAAAGTAATTTCCGTTTGTTCGTTTGTATGTTTGTCTTCAATAGGCTCAGCCGCCTTAAGAGCTAGAGAGCTGAAATTTGGCATGGGTGCTCATTAGGACCAGGAAAGATGAAAAATGTTTTTAGATTTTTGGATGACCCCTTTTGAAGGGGGTCGTCCATACAACAACGGTTTTATTTCCACGAACCAAAAGTCATGGCACCCTTTTTGCGAACCGATTTTCGTTTCCTTTGTTTCGTTGGCGGGATTTTTTTCACCATCAGCATGGGCCGAGTATTAGAAACAACGACCATCCAGAGCTCACATGTACCTACTGGATAGCAAAGCTTGCTGAGCATTGAAAATTTGGAAGTGAAAATTTAGGCGGGTGTTTTTGTACCTCCTACTGTTCAAAGCACGTGCTACCGGTACGATATATTTGGATACAATTATAAGCCTACATTTTGATTGAAAAAATACAACTAGCCTGTTAGGAATATATTGACTAGAATAGAAGTGGCTTTCAAAGTGCTCTTTACCGCCGCTGGGGGGTTTTGTGGGTCAACCATTTTTATATTTTTGGAATTCCTCATAGAGAAAGAAAATTTTTATTTAGATTCAATGCGGTCCATTCTACCGCATTGCGGTCGATTCTACCATCCATTAATGGGATGTTCGTGCCCGTGAAAAAAAAACAGAACTAAAAAAAACCTCTTTCATAATATAAAAATGGTGTTTTCGAGATGGTTTGTTTTCGATAACTTCAAAAAGCTATTAGTAGAACTCTCAACATTTAAGGTTATTTAATAATAAAACAGTGCGAAATTGAAAAGCTGAAAAATTCACACATGCAATTGAAAACATGCAAAGTGAGTTTTCAACATGCTTCAACAAAGTTCGGAGGTTTTTTAAGAAATTTCTAAGTAAATGAAACTTAAATATACCATTTTACAGGGAGATCATCCATATTGAAAGTGGGATTCTCAATAAAAAAAACTTTAAAAAGACTAACAAAACTAACATGGCCAAACTTGGGCCAAATTTCTTATAATGATGAATATAAAACTTCCAAAATTTTATGTGAACTCGAGCAAGGCCGGGTAGAATCAGCTAGTATATATATAAAAAGCAATTTCTGTATGTTTGTTTGTTTGTCCTCTATAGACTCAGCCGTCTTAAGAGCTAGAGAGCTGAAATTTGGCATGGCATACTCATTAGGACCAGGAAGGATGAAAAATGTTTTCAGATTTTTGGATGACCCCTTCTGAAGGGGGTCGTCCATAGAAGACAAATATTCTTTTCGCGATATTGACGTTATTTTTCGTCGGATTGTGTTGAAATTTTGTACATGAGTGTGTTGAAAGACGAGCAATCGATATTAGGTGTGAAATTTTGTGTAAGGGGTTAGCCAAAGAGGTCGTCCATATTAACTGTTTGCTGTTTTTGCGAGATTGACGTCATTATACTCGTATTCAGATGAAAATTGGTACACGTTGGTTTTAAGAGACGTGCAATCGATTAGAGGTATCAAATTCAGTGTAGGGGGCCGGCAAAAGGGGTCGTCCATATTAACTTTTCAATATTTTTGCGATATTGTCGTTGTTATACATCGGATTGGGATGAAAATTTGCACACGGTAGTTTTGAGGGACGGGTAATCGATTTCAGATGTCAAATGTTTTGCCAGGGGTCGGCGGAAGGGATCGTCCATAACAATTTATTTTTCACTGTTTTTAGCAATATTGACGTTATTAAACAATTGATTGCTTTAAAAAGTTGCATACGGGAGTTTTGAGGGACCGGCAATTGATTTCAGATATCGAAGATTGTTTAAAAGAGGACACCGAAAGGGGTTTAACTTATTGGCAATAATTGCGTTGTTATGCAACGATCAAGTTGAAATTTATACACGGGGGGTTTTTTGGACGGTCAATTGATTTCTGATTTCAAATTTAGTAGCAGAAAATGTGATCGTCCAATATTTTAGCAATTATTACTTAACAATGAATTCGGAAGTGCATCTCGAAAATGCTTGACAATTGACTATCATACAAACTGTTCATTCCAAGTTGAAAACGAAACGGAGTTCGTATGGGATCAGCTAGTTATATATATTGTTCAATGTACGAAATCAATCAGATTGTCTATTATATGTATTGTTGAAATTCTGATCATTATTGTTGGTCGAGAAGCAATCAGATATGTAATTGAATATAAATGAATTGTTGTTGGAAATACCATACTTTTTTCACCGTGACTGCTTCAGAATCCCAAACTCTGATATAGAATCATGAGCTTGATCCTGTATTCTTATCAGGGATACAGATGCTGGATCGCAATCTCGGTTCTGGTGCCAGCTACGATCTCGTATCCATATGCTGGTACCGGATCTGGATTCTGGATCTCGATTACGATCCTGGACGTTATACTGGATTCCCGATCTTGGTTCTGATTCTGATCATGGGTCCAAGATCTGCATTCGGTGTTTAGTTCCAAAATTATTTTGCGGACTAGGACATTAGGACCAGGGCAGGAAAACGATCAACATCAGGTTAAGGATCCAGATCAGAATCAATATCCAGATTCCCAAGATCAGCATCCGGAATCAGAAATCAATATCATAATGCGAAATCGGGATCGATGCAAAGCGACAAAGATCCCAGATTCGGGATCAGCATTCGGATTGGTATTCAAGGTCAGAGTCCAGGAATAAGATGCTGGATCATCCCAATCCTGAATCCTGGATTTCAAGGGGGCGGGGGAGTGTCATTTTTTGTTTTCCTAAATGGAAGTCCTGGATCCAGATTTCGTCCTTCACTTCGGGTCCTGATACCTATTTCGGATCCTTATTCCTTAACATGATCTCGAATTTTTCGTATTCTTATAATGATACTCGATTTTTAACTCGAATTCCGGATTCTAGCTCCTGTTCTTGGAATTTGATTTTGATCTAAATCTTTAAATATTACCTATACTAGATCCTAATCGAGGATTTTGAATCTGTTTCCGATTATGGACCAAAAATCTCAATCCGGGATAAAGTTTAGGATTAGGATGGAGGTTCCATGATCCGAATCAGAACCAGACTGCAGGATAAGAATCAAAATCCAGCATTCGATATCAGTGTCAAGATCAGGTCAAGGATCTGGAATACGGGATCATGATCATCAACCGCATTTGGGTACGAGATCAGAGTCCAGGAATTCTGGATTTCGTTCTTGGCTCCTGGCTCCTGATCCCAATCTTGGATGCTCATTTTGAATCACGATCTCGGGTTTTGATTCTGATCATGATCCCGGATCCTCAACTGACATTTTGAACTCGGATATTGTTTCCTGGTCCTGGGTCCTAGATAGGAACCTGGTTCAAGATTACACAGTTTCATCATTATTTTGTTTCTTACTCAAGATCTTAGATCCTGTTCCCGGATCCAGATTTCTGGACAGTAATACCGGTTCTGGTAACAGATCCTTATTTTTTATCAGACCTGATCTGGAATCTTGCTGATACTCTATCTATCGTTTTTCTTCTGATACTTTTTTGTTTTCCTTCTTTTATCCTTGATGGTTGCGCTGGGAAAAAAGTTCACCATTCCAATATTTTAAACTGTTTCGAATGAACGCGGAGGTATCTATCAATTTCAAGGAATTTGGTTTTTAAATTTTTAGGATTTTTTTAAAGAATTTTTTCCCCAGAATGAAAAATGCTCGACATCAAACCCTAGAATGAACCATTCTCCAGAATTCTTTTTCCCGGAATGGAACCTTTTTCTAGATTTTTTTCTGTAGTTTTGTTTTTCCCTCGAGTTAAATCTTATTTACTTTTTACTAAGAATTGTTTGAAAATTTTTCAATTCAATTTATTTTTTAGCCAGTATTGTATTTTGCTAAAATTTTGGAAACTTGACCAAGGCAGCCTTGCTCTAGTATTGGTACAGACTGCGACGTCACAATCACGAAAAATCTTCGAATTTACAAGAAAACTTGTCTTTTCGTTGATAATTCGAAAAATCTACTAGAAAATTCCACTTTGTATGTATATTATTCTGGGTTGATGGTTAATGGTTGATGATTAATACGTCCAAGACGAAGTACATGCTGGCCTGCGGATCCGAGACCGACCGAACCCGCTTGTCCAGTAATAACAAGGTCATGATCGACGGCGACGAGCTGGAGATAGTCGAAGACTTTGTCTATCTCGGCTCACTGGTGACCGCAGACAATGACACCAGCCGTGAGATCCGGAGGCGAATTATCAGCGGAAGTCGTGCCTACTATGGACCCCACAAGCAACTGCGGTCGAGAAGACTTAGCCCTCGCTCGAAGTGTAACCTGTATATGACGCTCATTAGACCGGCTGTTCTCTACGGGCACGAGACATGGATATTGCTCGAGGAGGACCTGCGTACACTCGGAGTATTCGAGCGACGAGTGTTAAGAACCATCTTTGGCGGCGTACAGGAGAACGGAGTGTGGAGGCGAAGGATGAACCACGAGCTCGCGCGCCTCTACGGCGAACCCAGTATCCAGAAGGTGGTGAAGGCTGGCCGGATACGCTGGGCGGGACATGTTGCGAGAATGCCGGACGACTGTCCTGCAAAACAAGTGTTCGCTACGAATCCGGTAGGAACAAGACGAGCGGGGGCGCAACGAGCGAGGTGGTTAGACCAAGTGGAGCGTGATCTGGCGAACGTGGGGTGCCCGAGAAATTGGAGAACGGTTGCTATGAACCGAGTGAATTTTAGGAATTATGTTCGTCAAGTTATGTCGTGAGACGGAATACTATGTAAATAAATAATAAATAATGTATATTATTCTAGAAGGATTCTTGTTGTTCAAGATCTTTATTAAAAAAGTTGGATTTTCGAGTAATTTTTCTATGAAATAGACTATTGCAGTTCGAGAACATGGTGGATTTGCCCAACTCAAATTTGCTAAACTTTAGAATTACTTCAAAATCTATATATATCTATATATATAAAAACCAATTTCTGTATGTTTGTTTGTTTGTCCTCTATAGACTCAGCCGTCTTAAGGGCTAGAGAGCTGAAATTTGGCAAGGATGCTCATTAGGACCAGGAAGGATGAAAAATATTTTTAGATTTTCGGATGACCCCTTCTGAAGGGGGTCGTCCATAGAAGACAAATATTGTTTTGGCGATATTGACGTTACTTTTCGTCGGATCGTGTTGAAAATTTGCACATGAGTGTTTTGAAAGACGGACAATCGATTTCAGGTGTCAAATTTTGTGTAAAGGGTCAGCCAAAGGGGTCGTCCATATTCACTGTTCGCAGTTTTTGCGATATTGACGTTATTATACATCGTATTCAGATGAAAATTGGTACACAATAGTTTTGAGTGACGTGCAATCGATTAGAGGTATCAAATTTAGTATAAAGGGCCGGCCAAAGGGGTCGTCCATATTAAATTTTCAGTATCTTAGTGATATTGACGTTTTTATATATTGGATTGGGGTGAAAATTTGCACATAGGAGTTATTAGGGATAAACAATTGATTTCACTTATCCAAACTAAAATCAGGGGTCGGCCAAAGGGGTCGTCCATATTAACTGTTCACTGTTGATGCGATATTGTCGTTATTATACATCGGATTCAGACGAAAATTGGTACACGAGAGGTTTGAGAGATGAGCAATGGATTTCAGGTATAAAATTCAGTGTAAGGGTCCGGCAAAGGGGTCGGCAAAGGGGTCGGCAAAGGGGTCGTCCATTTAAACCTTTCAACATTTTTGCAATATTGTCGTTATTGTCGATTGGGATGAACATTTGCACACGGTAGTTTTCAGGGACGAGCAACCGATTTCGGATGTCAAATGCTTTGCCAGGGGTCGACGAAGGGGGTCGTCCATATAAATTAACTTTTCCCTGTTTTTAGCAATATTGACGTTATTATACAATGGATTGCTTTGAAAATTTGCACACGGGAGTTTTGAGGGAAGGCAATCGATTTCAGTCATCAAAGATTGTATAAGAGCCCCCGAAAGGGGTTTAGCTTTTTGGCAATAATTGCGTTGTTATGCAATGATCGAATCGAAATTTATGCACGTGGTTTTTTGGCACGGTAAAAGGATTTCTGATTTCAAATTATGTAACGACAGACAAAGTGATCGACCAATATTTTAGCAATTATTACTTAACAATAAATTCAGAAGTGCATCTGGAAAATGCTAGACAATTGGCTTTCATAAAAACTGTTCATGACATATTCCAAGTTGAAAGCGAAACGAAGTTCGTATGGGATCAGCTAGTATTCCATAAAAATGTTCCAATCAGTTCAGTTTTAGCTCCTTAATACAAAAAGTTACGATTACGATTTGTGCAAAAACGCTTTTTATGTCCAGTGGAGCAAATAGTCTTGATTTAAATCACTCTATCAAAGCAACGCTTCTGAATCATAATATAAACTTATAAAAAAGTTTAACTTTAAACTGATGTTATGTAAAACATCAATATTCTAATTAACAATTGACACGTAAATCAAACTCCATATTAAAAAAGAAATATTGTGTCGATTTTTAAATCAATAATAGTTTGTATCAGAATCCAACCTAGTTTGATCGTCTAGACTCTCCATCTTCACACAAAAACGCAATGAAGTAGCCGACATACCAGATCGTTTTAAATTGAAGATCCACGTTCCAAATTTTGGAGATTTAAAAACTATACACTCAAGTGCTTGCAATTAACAGGTTCAAAATATGTCCTACCCCTAGTACTTGTAGCCAAGGTTTTTTGAAACACGAGGTTCTCCGACTTTCACAGTAAGTAGGCGAGGAGTGAGCGGGGCTCTCAATGAGTTTGTTTACAAACATAAAATCATTTACTCACTTTGCTTCTCTTTCAGCCCCTTGTTAAAAAATGGGAAAATAAATTTATACGCGAGAATAAAACTATGAATATAAAACGGTCTCACCCAATTTCACCGATTCAACATTGACGGTCCGCTGCTACTCCAAAACTCCTTAATTCAAACTCTCTTCGCCGGGTGGTTTATCCTGAATCAAGTTAGTCTTGGATTGGCAATCCAGGCCGTTGCTGATTCTTCTGCTTCTCTAATTAGATCCTGGGATTGATGTGACATCACTAGCGGTACAGCCGCTGCCGGTCTTCGATGAAACTTGATTTCATTGTTTGAGCATCTTGATATACATAAGTAATCAATCCGCATCGCCGATTTAAACAAAAGCTTCGAACTTCAATTTTCATCCTTCATGCTTTTTTATTCTTTCACATAAAAGGCACTCCTTGAATCGTTTAAATATTGCTGGCAGCAATTTATGCGGTTGCGGCCTAGGTTACCATGACATCGAGTTTATTGTTTGGTCGTGTGAGGACCATCTTGTCGCCAGAGCCAACTTCATAGATTCCCTTCGGGCCCGAAGAAAACCACCGAACGTTCCAGTAATGGATGGACTCCAGCTGCGATGGACTTGGACTACATGTTTGAAATATATCTTTTCCGAAAAGCTATTGATCTCCGTCTATAATTCCTTTCAGTTTCATATTTCCCTATCTATCTTCTTTATCTCCAAAAAGTGAACTAGATATATGTAAGCACACAATGGGGTAAGTTTTTTTTTGACAACAAGTTGCAACTACCACTGAGAGATGGCGCTGATCAAAATAGTTCCATTTAATAAAATTTAGTATGGAAAAATTGGGAGTTACCTTTTTAAATTTTTTTTTGGACATTTTTTTTTGGACGAAACTGGCACACTTTTTGAAAAGTTCCAAAGGTTTCTGCACATTTTCCGGATCGATTGCACCCGACACTGGTATCGAACGAGGTAGTGAAAGTTGTTATTCTTCTTCTGCTTCTTCTTCTTCTACTTGTCTCCTTGAGGGAATGGTTCATTCTGAAGAAATGGTCGACTTTCTGGATTTTGATGGAAGCGTTCTGCCACCTTTTGCGGTACAGTTCCCTTACATTGAACCCCATAGCTTAAACAACAAGCGTTCGTAGGAATCACAAAACATCGAGGAAGCAGTAGGGTAAGGTAGGTATGAGAGATAGGAACAACATGGAACCAGTAACACTAATATGGTCTATGGTTACAGGAGAATGTGGAGACACAGATATGGGAATGTGGCAGGAGTAAAAACTATGACAGCTATGCAATGAAAACGACAACAACATCAACAAAAGCAACAATATAGCTACCGGTGTCAGTTCTCCTGTGACCCACTCGGGGCAACGGTCGGTGCTGCAGGGCCGGAAGGTTTCCTCGCGGGACAGCCGGGAGCAGAAGCTCTCGCTGATCCGGAAGCCGGTCTCGGCCGCGGACGACAAACAGGTGACGGTACGAATCTGCCTACCACCACCACACGTTCGTGAACACTGTGCGTTTTGATTTAATTGTTTTTTTTTTATAATACCACATACATCAGGACGTACACAAACAAAAAAGGAAGTATATACAGATCCGGTTCGTTGAGTTCCGGGAGACGGGAGACGAAGCCACAATTGACAGATTCCGATATAAATAGGCAGAGATGAAAAGAGAAAATGGAACAAAAATGAAAACAATGATTGAAGTTGTTTCGAGTAAATGGTTGTTCGGTAAATTGTAGTAAAAGATAAGCTACCGGTTCCCAGTCGCCGTAGGACCAGATCGCGTCCGGACACGGTCCGTGGCACTTTTCCTGATGAATCGGTTTCTGGATGTTGACACAGTAGGTCGGATTAACGGGGTTCGTTTGCTGAGTTTTGAAGTACCGCTGCACGCATTGGTACTGGACGTTCTTGATACCTTCGCCGCAGGAATTGGAACACTGCGAACTCGTTGCTTCCCATCTACGATAAATGTAAGGTTAAATGGTTTTTGAAATACCTTGAGAGAAACAGGTCTTACTCAAATTTACAATCGGTATTGCAAGGTTGGTACTCTTTCTGTGGTTTGGCGCTAACTTCACAGAAGCTATCCGGTTGTTCTTCATCGGTTTCGACGTCGTGACATCTAGCCGTTCGATTCCGCATTCCGGAACAGCTCTGATCGCACTTGCTCCAGTCGGACATCTTCCAGTGGAAGGTCTGGCTACTGACTAGGTTATGACTAGGTAACTGCTGGACCGATGGCGGAACCGTTTTGCTGACCGATACTCCGGGATTTGGCCTATCGATGGGAGTTTGGTAGCTGTACTCTACAATATTATCGCTCACCGGACGCATCTTGGACATGGAATAGATTTCGACAATCAGGTCCTTCTTCAACGGTCGTCCAAAGTCCGACCGGATCGTTTCAATGGGTTCCTCTGGACCGTTGTACTCCAGCGTAACTCCAGCGAAGTAGCGCTTCTTGAAGCCGGACACTACGCTAGCTTTGGGAGCGTTGAAGATGTACTCCCAATTTTCGTCTCTAAGAGCTGCGAATAACAAGAGAGTTGGTTACAACATTCCCACAAATCGCTATATCGCAATAGTTACCCAAATAGTTTCCATCGTCTTTGTACCCTCGCTGAACGATCTCAATGTTGGTGGATCTTCTAGGAATCCGAACAATTTTCTGCACGTACGGCTTCTTCATGTGATGTATGTCGCTGAACGAAAATACCCCCCTGACTTCTTTACAGGTGTCATTTTTTCCACCACATTTCCCACATTTGTCCAGCTTAGCATCCGAATCCAACTTATAGTCGCATCCGGCCTGCCTACACTGCCCATTTATACACATATCGTATCCCTCGTGAGGATGAGTACACGGCGTCCCATCGATGACCTTATCCCTCAACAAAAAGTAATTATTCGAATCCTCCACCCTGCAATACAGCTTGCACTGATCCTCAGCCCGAACTCCATACTTCGGCACCCACTTCACGTTCTTCTCCAAACCAGGGATCTCAAAGTTATTACCATCCAGCTCATGACACTGCTCCTCCCGGAAGGGCCGGGTATTCTCCGGACATTCCTGCGTATTGCAGGATCGATACTGTATCCGCATTCCGGTGCAGTACTTACCACCATTCGCCGGCGAAGGTGAATCACAGGCCCGGGACGATCTCTGCACCCCACCACCACACGTTCGACTGCATTCGCTGAACCTGAAAAACAACAGAAACATCATTCAATAATACTTCCAAATTAAACTGAAGAGAAAACTCACGGATTCCATGGACCCCAACCACCGTCCTGCGGTTGTAGCGCTTTTCGATTGACGTGGACGCATTTTCCCTTCTGACACCACTGATTTTGACCGCAGCTTGTGCCATCGGCCCAGGGCATGTGCTGGGTCCGACAGCCGTCCAGTTCGTCTCCGTTGTTGCACCAGAGCCGCTCGCAGACCGGCATGAAGGAACACACCCGGGACCCATTTCCGAAGACCAATTCGCACTGTTGGTTGTTGGTGAACTTTTCCCCGGCTAGCTTGGTGTGCGTCGAAGACGGTTCGATCAGGTCCGTGGTCGGTTTGTCCAGTAGACATTCGGCGTGCTTTTGTCTGGGGAAGGAGGAGGTGAATCAAGAATTTAGGTTGGAAAGCTGTCAAGGTTTGAAGATTTGAATTTTCTTCATTTGTAGTTTTATGCCCTTTTCAACTATTCGGCCGGCCAAATATTCGATACAACTCTAATAATGAGCTACTCCAAAAAATTAGAAGATATTATGTTCATAATCGAGAACAAGTTAGCATTTTACCATTACTGTTTCAGTAATGATGGAAAATTTGTCTACCGTGTAGGACGGAGTGAGGAGTGAGCAGGAAACAGTGAAGAGTAAAAAGTGAAGAGAGAATAGTGAAGAGTGAAGGATGAAGAGTGAAGAGAGTAGAGTGAGAGTGAGGAGTGAAGAGTGAAGAGTGAGGAGTGATGAGCGAGGAGTGAGGAGTGAGGAGTGAGGAGGTAGGAGTGAGGAGTGAAGAGTGAGTAGTGAGCAGTGAGGAGTGAGGAGTGAAGAGTGAAGAGTGAGGAGTGTGGAGTGAGGAGTGAGGAGGGAGGAGGTAGGAGTGAGGAGTTAGGAGTGAGGAGTGAGGAGAGAAGAGTGAGTAGCGAGGATTGAGAAGTGAGAATTGTGGAGTGAGGAGTGAGTAATGAGGAGTAAAGATTGAGGAGTGAGGAAGTGAAGAGTTAAGAGTGAAAAGTGAGGAGTGAGGAGTGAGGAGTGAGGAGTGAGGAGTGAGGAGTGAGGAGTGAGGAGTGAGGAGTGAGGAGTGAGGAGTGAGGAGTGAGGAGTGAGGAGTGAGGAGTGAGGAGTGAGGAGTGAGGAGTGAGGAGTGAGGAGTGAGGAGTGAGGAGTGAGGAGTGAGGAGTGAGGAGTGAGGAGTGAGGAGTGAGGAGTGAGGAGTGAGGAGTGAGGAGTGAGGAGTGAGGAGTGAGGAGTGAGGAGTGAGGAGTGAGGAGTGAGGAGTGAGGAGTAAGGAGTGAGTAGTGAGAAGTGAGAAGTGAGGAGTGAGGAGTGAGGAGTGAGGAGTGAGGAGTGAAGAGTGAGGAGTGAGGAGTAAGGAGTGAGGAGTGAGGAGTGAGGAGTGAGGAGTTAGGAGTGAGGAGTGAGGGATGAGGAGTGAGGAGTGAGGAGTGAGGAGTGAGGAGTGAGGAGTGAGGAGTGAGGAGTGAGGAGTGAGGAGTGAGGAGTGAGGAGTGAGGAGTGAGGAGTGAGGAGTGAGGAGTGAGGAGTGAGGAGTGAGGAGTGAGGATTGAGAAGTGAAGAGCAAGGAGTGAAAAGTGTGGAATGAGGAGTGAGAAGTGAGGAGGGAGAAGTGAGGAGTGCGGAAAGATGAGTGGGGAATGAGGAGTGAAGAGTGAGTAGTGAGGAGTGAGGAGTAAGGAGTCAGGAGCTCATGAGGTATAAGGCATGTGATCACAGAATTTCGGACTTCACAGATCAGAGTCTTCACGTCTTAATACCGTTGTTGTCGAAGTTCTTAGGAAGAATTAAGGAGGAACGAAAAAATAAAGAAGGAAGAAAGAAGAACGAAAAAAGAATGTAGAAGGAAGAAGAAAGAAGGAAGAAGTAAACAGAAAGAAGGCAAAAGGAAGATAAAATGATGGACATGGGAAAATGGGATGGGAAGATGAGAGGATAAGAAGATAACAAGATAGGAAGATGGGATGGTGAGAAGTTTGGAAGAAGGAAATAGGAGGAGATGAAAAAAATGGGATAATGGTATGTTGGGCATGTGGGATTTGTTGAAACTAAGTAGCATAGTTTCCAATTTTCATTCAATCAATTGAATCTACACTGCTTTGGAAGTTCACAATCGAATAATTTTGTTTGCTGCCTAAAGAAAACTTACAAGTTTCAGATTGCTATGAAAGGCAGTAAACAAAACATTCAGACCAGTCCGCATAACAGTCAAACTAAAGAAAAAATGTTCAACTGAAAATGATTGCTTTCATTTTCATGCCTTGTTGAAAATTTTCAAATGAGTTAGTATAAACATACAAATTATTAAAAACGTTCAAGCTGTAAAAATGAACGAAAAACATATTTTTTCAAATTTTAGAATTTTTCTGTGCTTGTAAAATCAATACCTCTCTCTAAAATCAAAAATTAATATAAATATTAAATGAATTTCAATTTTTTGGTTTTTTTTTATTTCTGAAATAGTTTATAATCACAAAAAAAACTAGAATAAAAAAATCAAATAAAAATTAAAAAAAATTCATTTTCGTTTGAAATTGAAAACCTTGATTTTCATTCGAAAATCATCAGATGCACTTTGAAAATCATTAGCGTGATCAAATGAAATCATCGTAAGCAAGCTTACAGTAGTAAGCTTTGGCTTTCATTTGAAAGATTTTTCTGTTGTGAATGTGAAAATTGGAGACACTGCTAAGTAGTCTTCCCGCAATCGAGAAGCTGAAAGTTCGTCAAAACTATGCGTCGTCGTGGTCGTTTGCGACATGAATGACCCTCATCAGAGAAGGAACGTGGCGCGCTGTTCAACCATTCGAAAACCAAGAAGTGGATCCGGTAATTAGTGAACGGGCGCTGGCGACGATTTGTCTGTCGTTAGAGAAGAACAACTACACCATCGTGCAGAAGGCAATCGGCGCGAGAGACGCATGGGAGCGACTCCAGAGAGCGTTTCAAGATAACGGTCTTCTTCGAGGAAGTGGTTTTCTTGCGGAGGTCTTGGTCATTTCTCTGCTGATTGTCCCCAGCAGGTGAAGCAAAGCAACAAAACAAAGTCGAAGAAAACTCTGGTTGCTATGTTGGCCATTCGAAAAGATTATGATCAAGATTGGTTTTTCGATTCTGCGGCAAGTTGTCACATGACGAGAAGCACAGCGAACTTCAAAAGAGGTTGGAGACTTAGGTACGAACAATCAGTGGACACGGCGAACAACCAAAGTATGATGTCAGTCGCCAAAGGGTTGGTGAATCTCGAACTAACAGAAGGACCAATCGAAATTCGAGATGTAGTGCTTGTTCCAGATTTGGCAACCAATTTTCTCTCAATCGGCAAGATTTTCAAGATTTTCATTCAACGCAAGTGGCTGCAAGGTGGAGGACGACGACGGCGAAATTATTGCATCCGGTACTGTGGTCGACGGTTTGTACAAATTGAATCGCAAGCATGAATCGCATATGTCAACGAGGCGATGAAACGATTGCTCAACAAAGAAGGTATCATCCACCAAACATCCTGTCCGTATACTCCAGAGAAAAATGGAGTTTCTGAGCGGATGATCCGAACACTCGTCGAGAAGGCCAGGACAATGATGAACGATGCCGGGTTGGACAAACTCTTTTGGGCGGAGGTCGTGTCAACCGCGGCATACTTGGTCAACCGAAGTCCTGCGAGTCACCTGGAATCGATGACTCCTGAGGAAGCGTGTACGAGCAAGAAACCGGCATTGGGACATTTGAAAGTTTTTGGATCAAAGGCCATGATCCACGTACCCAAACAGAAGAGGAGGAAGTTCGACCCAAAATCAATCGAAGGCATTTTCGTGGGCTACGCTGAACATTCGAAGGGGGTACCGAATTTTCAATCCAAAATCTAACAACATCGATATAAGCTGAAACGTGTTGTTCATCGACGAAGGCAACTAGTCAATGATGGTTCCGCAAAACGACGAGGTGAACTTCATGGAGCTCCACGAATGAACCGACGATAAACGATACTCAAGTTCAAGAAGTTGGAAATGGCCCAAACGATGATGAAATCGTCGAACCTGTGTCCAGCACTGCGCTCCCGCCGCAATAAACTCAGATGGCTGGTGAACAGCAATTGGCGAGGCGCAGTGGTAGGGAGCGCCAACTCTCAGGCAAGTATTCGAATTTGGGTTGTTATAGTTCGACTACCGTTGATTATGATGTTTCCACACACTCACAGATCGGTGCTGGTTCGTTTGATGACCCTCTCAGCTATGGTGAGGCTGACGACTGCGATCGATGGATGCAAGCAATGCGTGAGGAGATCAAGGCTCTGGAAACCAATCAGACGTGGGAGCTTTGCGACTTGCCAGAAGGAAGGAAGGTGATCCGCAATAAGTGGATTTACAAAATCAAGCGTGGTGCTGATGGCGAGGTGCCCAAATACAAAGCCAGGTTAGTCATCAAAGGGTGCTCGCAGAGGCCGGGTTTCGACTTTGATGAGGTGTACTCGCCAGTGGTTCGTTACTCTACCGTGCGGTATCTGTTGGCGTTAGCAGCAAAGCACAATTTCGAGGTCCATCAAATGGATGCTGTGTCAGCTTTCCTTCAATCCGACTTGAAGGATGAAACCATCTTCATGGAGCAGCCGGAGGGATTCGTGGAGGATTCAACAAAGTCTGCAAACTTAGGAAGGCTATGGATTGAAGCAATTCAGCAGAATATGGAACCAGAACGTAGATGAAGCGATGCGGCAGCTTGGATTGGTCCGATCCAAAGTTGATTCCTGTCTCTAAGGCTATGATCATTTAGTATCCGGGCACTTTACTTCGGTGATAGCTACGTTATTAGAGCTCGGATATGCAAAACTTTAGTAGCGTTGTGTTGGTTATGAAAAAGACTATCTTGCCTATTTTTGATAGATTTTTAAGTTAACGTGTGTTTCAGATATTAACGATGCAAAAAGACATGGTAAAAATAATTTTGCAAAAATTTGCTCCTTTTACGCATTTTGCGCCTCGAATATTTTTAATTGTTGATTTGAAAGCTTATGAACTATTGATTTTTTCTGATTTTTTTTCGGACCAAATGGTTAAGAAGTATAAGGAGCCACTCTAGGATCTCCACGGAGGTCAAACCAACCATCGGAGTGCAACCCTTGATCTTAAAGATGGTCGAAATTCTATGGTTATTGGGGATAACTGAATGCAGATTCTTAAATAATGCAAAAAATCCATTTCTGGCAGGCAAAAAATGGTGCCTGACTAGTAGTCTCCAAGTAAATAACTCATAATGATCAGTTCCAAAGATCGCAATCTGTGCATCCGGTTTTTACGCAATATGACAGATGTGTTCTGATGGACAAAAAATGTATGTTAAAACCGGATTTAAGAGATAAAATTCTTCGAGATGCCTACTCATGAAAAGGTTCCAATCAGATTCAAATTGCTTTTTCCAGGTAAGTTTGTGTAAAATATCATGATTTTGCAAAGGTTTTGCTTCTGTGGTAAAAAAAATAAATCAATACATGACTGAAAAAAGTGTGCAAAGATAAAAAAGAGATTTTATGAAAAAGTTAGAGTATTTCTTGAAATCATTGATAAATATATATTTTTTTTATATTTTTACATTAAATGTCATATTAACACCTTCATTTCCTCCATAGAAAGTTTTTCGATCAAATGAATAGTTTTTAAAATGCACACGTTTGTAACTGCCCGGATACTAAATGATCATAGCCTTAGTCTGAAAATAGCTTTGTTATAAAGTGTTAAATTAAGTCAAAAGATACTCAAGAGTCTCAAAAAGAGCTCCAGAGAGTTTCGGAATTCCCTCAGAGAGTCTCAATAAGCCCTGAAAAAGTTTATAGCTCAATTTAAAAACAGTCTCAGTCTCAGACCAATCTCACGAGTCCTAAAAAAGCCCTCAATGAGTTTGAAGAAATGTTCAAAAGAGTTTGAAGAGTCCTGAAAGAGCGTCTAATGGCTTTGAAAAGAGCTTTTAAGGTTGTTCTTAGTCTCAAACGAATCTCAAAAAACTCTGAAGAGAATCTCAGATAAGTTTCATATGTGTCTTTTTTTTAAACTTGAGAAACTATTTTGCATTTCTGATTTCTGACGGGATAGTTTTTTTTGTCTTAATGTTTTTTTTTCAAACTGAAATTCGATAGCCATACTTGTTATTTTAATTTGATTTAAAAAAATTGCTTCTCGTTCAAGTTAGTGATGTTTATTTCGATTTGGTATTCATACTTAAAAAAATTCTGACCGAAATGGCAATTTGTATCCAGTTTTTCTCATGGTAACGATTATTATTTGGTTTAAATAAGGAGGTCTAAATTTGACTGAAATATAGAATATTTGAAATTGACGTTAAAGAGCTACAACTTCTCATCCAAAGAGCCGCAGGTTGCCGATCACTGATTTAGGCGAAATCGAACTGTCCCTTAACTTTATTGTGTACATCATTCGATTCAGCAATGAATTTTACACTTGTTTCATTCTCTTTTGTGCATTTTCTGATGGGTTGTCATTTGTTATAATGTTTTTGTCATCTTATCGCCCAATTTTAAGGGAAATCGGGATGATTGCGGCTATTCTCGTAAGCTGGGCACTAAGCGGTGTACACCACTTGGTTCAGCGACAAATTTTACACTAAATCACTTGGTGTTTGCATTTGGTATATGAATTGCTCGATTGTTACAGTGAAATTTATGCACAAATTAAAAAAAAACTAGGAGAAGTTGGGGATATTCAGCCGTTTCTCTTCATTCTAGTACAAAAAAGCGACCCTATCAGCTTTAGGATGAATAAATCTACCGAAAATGGCCATTTATGATGAAAAATTGTTGGATTACACTTTGTTCGACTGCTTTTCTTTGAAAAATTTCTTAAATTTAGGGGAAAATAGGCAAAATGAGCCACTTTTTGTAACTTTTTGTAAAATCTCCACTGTGCAATGGTGCGTCGCGTGAGTAGTGAGGAGTGAAGAGGGAGTAGTGAGGAGTGATGAGTGAGTAGTGAGTAGTGAGGAGTGAGGAGTGAGGAGTGAGGAGTGAGGAGTGAGGAGTGAGGAGTGAGGAGTGAGGAGTGAGGAGTGCAGAGTGAAGAATGAAGAGTGAAGAGTGAAGAGTGAAGAGTGAAGAGTGTGGAGTGAGGAGTGAGGAGTGAGGAGTGAGGAGTGAGGAGTGAGGAGTGAGGAGTGAGGAGTGAGAAGTGAAGAGTGAAGAGTGAAAAGTGAGGAGTGAAGAGTGAAGAGTGAAGAATGAAGAGGGAGGAGTGAGGAGTGAGGAGTGATGAGTGAGAAGTCAGGAGTGTGTAGTGAGTAGTGAGGAGTGAGATGTTAGGAGTGAGGAGCGAGGAGTGAGGAGTGAGATGTTAGGAGTGAGGAGTGAGGAGCGAGGAGTGAGAAGTGAAGAGTGAGGAGTGAGGAGTGAGGATTGAGGAGTAAGGAGTGAGGAGCGAGGAGTGAAGAGTGAAGAGTGTGGAGTGAGGAGTGAAGAGTGAGGAGTGAGGAGTGAGGAGTGAGGAGTGAGGAGTGAGAAATGAGGAGTGAGGAGTGAGGAGTGAGGAGTGAGGAGTGAGGAGTGAGGAGTGAGGAGTGAGGAGTGAGGAGTGAGGAGTGAGGAGTGAGGAGTGAGGAGTGAGGAGTGAGGAGAGAGTGAGGAGTGAGGAGTGAGGAGTGAGGAGTGAGGAGTGAGGAGTGAGGAGTGAGGAGTGAGGAGTGAGGAGTGAGGAGTGAGGAGTGAGGAGTGAGGAGTGAGGAGTGAGGAGTGAGGAGTGAGGAGTGAGGAGTGAGGAGTGAGGAGTGAGGAGTGAGGAGTGAGGAGTGAGGAGTGAGGAGTGAGGAGTGAGGAGTGAGGAGTGAGGAGTGAGGAGTGAGGAGTGAGGAGTGAGGAGTGAGCAGTGAGGAGTGAGGAGTGAGGAGTGAGGAGTGAGGAGTGAGCAGTGAGGAGTGAGGAGTGAGGAGTGAGGAGTGAGGAGTGAGGAGTGAGGAGTGAGGATGTGAGGAGTGAGGAGTGAGGAGTGAAGAGTGCGGAGTGCGGAGTGCAGAGTGAGAAGTGAGGAGTGAAGAATGAAGATTGAAGAGTTAAGAATAAGAATGAGGTGTGAGGAGTGAGGAATGAGGACCGAGGAGCGAGGAGTGAGTAGTGAGAGTGAGATGTGAGGACCGAGGAATGAGGTGTGAGGTGTGAGGAGTGAAGAGCGAGGAGTGAGAAGTGGGGAGGGAGTAGTGCGAAAAAGGAAAAAAAGGAAAAAGGAAAAAAGATAAAGGAAAAACGAAAAACGAAAAAGGAAAAAGGAAAAAGGAAAAAGGAAGATGAGAAGACGAGAAAATGAGAAGATAGGAAGATGGTAAGATGCGAAGATGGGAAGATGGAAAGATGAGAAGGTGGGAAGATGAGAAGATGGGAAGATAGGAAGATGCGAAGATGGGAAGGTGGAAAGATGGAAAGATGGGAAGATTCGAATGTGGGATGGGAAGATGCGGAGATGGAAAGTTGGAAAGATGGGAAGGTGGGAAGATGGGAAGATGGAAAGATGAAAAGATTGGAAGATGGGAAGATGGGAAGATGGGAAGATGGGAAGATGGAAAGATGGGAAAATGCGAAGATGGGAAGATGGGAAGATGGGAAAATGCGAAGATGGGAAGATGGAAAGATGGGAAGATGGGAAGGTGGAAAGATGGAAAGATGGGAAAATGCGAAGATGGGAAGATGGAAAGATGGGAAGATGGGAAGGTGGGAAGATGGGAAGATGGGAAGATGGGAAGATGGGAAGATGGGAAGACGGGGAGATGGGAAGATGGGAAGATGGGAAGATGGAAAGATGAGAAGGTGGGAAGATGGGAAGATTCGAATGTGGGATGGGAAGATGCGAAGATGGGAAGACGGGGAGATGGGAAGATGGGAAGATGGGAAGATGCGAAGATGGGAAGATGGAAAGATGGGAAAATGCGAAGATGGGAAGATGGGAAAATGCGAAGATGGGAAGATGGAAAGATGAGAAGGTGGGAAGATGGGAAGATTCGAATGTGGGATGGGAAGATGCGAAGATGGGAAGATGGAAAGATGGGAAGATGGGAAGATGGGAAGATGGGAAGATGGGAAGACGGGAAGATGGGAAGATGGGAAGATGGGAAGATGGGAAGATGGGAAGATGGGAAGATGGGAAGATGGGAAGATGGGAAGACGGGGAGATGGGAAGATGGGAAGATGGGAAGATGGGAAGATGGAAAGATGAGAAGGTGGGAAGATGGGAAGATTCGAATGTGGGATGGGAAGATGCGAAGATGGGAAGACGGGGAGATGGGAAGATGGGAAGATGGGAAGATGCGAAGATGGGAAGATGGAAAGATGGGAAGATGGAAAGGTGGAAAGATGGGAAGATGGGAAGATGGAAAGATGGGAAAATGCGAAGATGGGAAGATGGGAAAATGTGAAGATGGGAAGAGATGGGAAGATGGGAAGGTGGGAAGGTGGGAAGATGGGAAGACGGGAAGATGGGAAGATGGGAAGACGGGAAGATGGGAAGATGGGAAGATGGGAAGATGGGAAGATGGGAAGACGGGGAGATGGGAAGATGGGAAGATGGGAAGATGGGAAGATGGGAAGATGGGAAGATGGGAAGATGGGAAGATGGGAAGATGGGAAGATGGAAAGATGGGACGATGGGAAGATGGGAAAATGGGAAGTTGGGAAGATGGGAAGATGGGAAGATGGAAAGATGAGAAGGTGGGAAGATGGGAAGATTCGAATGTGGGATGGGAAGATGCGAAGATGGGAAGATGGAAAGATGGAAAGATGGGAAGATGGGAAGACGGGAAGATGGGAAGATGGGAAGATGGGAAGATGGGAAGATGGGACGATGGGAAGATGGGAAGATGGGAAAATGAGAAAATGGGAAGATGGGAAGATGGGAAGATGCGAAGATGGGAAGATGGAAAGATGAGAAGGTGGGAAGATGGGAAGATGTGAAGATGGGAAGGTGGAAAGATGAGAAGGTAGGAAGATGGGAAGATGGGAAGGTGGAAATGGGAATATGAGAGGTTGGGAAGATGAGATGATAAAAAGATAACAAGATAGTAAGATGGCATGGTGATAAGATGGGAAGACGAAAATATGAGATGATGGAATGATGGGAAGATTCGAATGTGGGATGGGTATATGAGAAGATTTGGAAATGTGAAACTGGGCTGATGAGAAGACGGGAAGGCGAAAAGATGAGAAGATAAATACATAGGAGGAAGATGTTAAAATGTAGGAATGTCAAATTAAGTCAGCAGACTGCTCCCATAATTGATTATTTTGCAACCTTTAAGCTCGTATATATCTCTCCGGCAGAGATTAGAAATAACACTACTTTTGACCAGAGAACAAGGCAAAAAAACAAATCGCAAGTTTGATTTATTGTTTATTTGGCCCTCGCGAGCGCCTCCGCAGCCCGTCAAAAAACCTGACACCTATTGGCGGGCGGTGTTGTTGGTGTCCATTACACGGTACAATAAAAATTAACAAAAGATAAACTAACAGTTTTTACGATTATTGGCTCGGTCGCGCGTCCCAGGTATAAGCAGCAGAGGCGCAAAAAGAAAAAAAATGACCCATTCCAAGTCAATTTGTTTTTAGACAACAAAACCCCTGCCGTCCAGAAAGGCCGTTTCGGCGAAATGTCTTCATCAACTGCATCTCCTGATGCAGCAGGCAGCCACAGAGCGGCCAAAGTCAGTTTTGATTGTACTGATACTGTGTTTGCTCTTTTGCGTGCAGCGGGATAATAAATACAGTTTTTTTTTGCATCCCAACAACAAACAAATAAAAACACTCTTGGTCTCCGGAGCAATCACCCCGCCCACGTTTTTGATTCCGCTCATTCCGGGTTTCTAGCAGCTTTATGAATGAATCAAGGTGTATTTAGTGTGTGTGTACAAATTTACAGTTTGCAGACGAACAGTTGAATCCCAATTCCAATATGCATTTATTTTTTATTAATTTTTAGATTAATTATAAGTTTTTTTTTTACATTCGTGCAGTTTGACAGTTCGAATTTGATTATCAGTCGCACTCTAACTCAGTCAAACGCAAAATGTCGAAATATAACTCATATTTTTCCCGAGAAGACATTAAGAAACTTTCCAAAAAGAAATGTTGCAGGCAAAAAACGCAAATCGCTTCTGGTATCTTGTGTCAGCTTTTTGATCCGAGATGCAGATCGTCGTTCAACATTTCCTGAACGCCATTCATTCAAATTAGCTTAATCGCTTGGGTTCTCGTGACAAATGCGCGCTCCCTTATCAAAGCACCGTTATGGGGTTGCCCTTAAACCGGACACAACACGACACGACAGGCTGCCGTCAACTTTACGGCTGTCAACTAATTTTGGGTAACATTCCAAGTCCCGGAATAAAAAAAATCGCACCTCAAAAGAGATCATCACAAGAGAACATGAAAGAGCTTCGAGCCGCTGCGTTTTTGGATTCTCTAATTGATTCCGATTCCGTACCGGGTTGCACATTTTTTTTCCTTCAAAAAAAACCGGTAAGTTTTGTACCTTGTGGTTCTCGACTAAATTGATGGACTTCATTAATTTGCCTTATGTCATGTCCGCATGTCTTCACTTCTGTCTGTGGGGTGTGTGCAGAAGAAAAAGTGTAATCCGAGAATGATGGGCAGCTTCCAGCTTTCCGGCGGGTGCTTGACGTTTGCGTGACAATTTTGGTTTACCAAGTCACGTTGGACGAACTGCTACAAGGTACAGGCAGCAGCCACGACACAGAAGGATCGGGAATCTGGGAGAGATTTTTATCCTAAATTGCATTAAGCCGAAAGCGACAAATGAGGCGGCATGCAATCGACAAAAAACTAAAAAAAAACCGACAAGGCGATGAACTTCCAAAAAAAATTGAACATAGGTAAATGAGAGATGCTGATTCAAATAAAAAATCTTCAATCAAAAGGTTTGTCAAATTGAATAATTGTCTAAATTGTCTAAATTGTAAAAACGCAAAATTTATATTAATAAAGATATTTTAAGTTAAAAAAAAAACTGATCCGTCAACTGATATTTCGGAGTGTTTTTTTTAACTTCAAGTTCAAATAGTATTCATTAACCCAAAAGTGGGTAAAATTTATCCATTTTACGAAATTTACGAAATTTGCAAACCAAAGTCATAATACTTAACTTTTAAATCACAAGACTCGAAATTTTTTATGGCCCATCTGATTTCAATCTCGAAAATAAATCCATCCAGCTGAATTATTATTCCCCAGGCAGACTTTTGGACATAAAAAAAATCGAAGAACATTTTTTCTTTCAAGTTTGGTGCTTAAAACAAAAAAGATCCTGACCTAGACAATGCGAATTTATTATCGCTGCTTCGAAAATATCGAAGAACAATCGAGTGCCAACAAACACCAACAGTCAACGTTCTTCGTTAACACTTCCAAAAATACATAAATTCTTCAATTCGACCTCGTAAAATCACCCAAAAGGAGGGCCGCCTGACTCTCTGGGGCAGTTGGTCACGATATTTTACGATCGGTTTTCGGTCACTTTTTAAGTATCAACCATTAAAAGTGAACTCAGGCTGTTGTTTGTGTTTTGTTTTTCTTTTTTTGGAAAGAATGAGGGAACACACATTTTGTTTTGTCATCAGAATTGATGATTGATGGAAGCAATAATTCTTCGAATGATTCAAAGAATCTCATTTTAAAAGAAAAATCTCAAAGAAAGCGAGATTTAAAAATTAAAAGTGATAATTAAAATTTCAAGCTTCTAAGATAATAACTTAAGTTGAGAATCTTCAATAAGATAATTAGAATCTTTTTCAGATCAATTTTGCCGATTTGGTCATTTTTTTCGATTTTGTAAATTTTGCCAATTTTTTCCAATTTGTCAATTCTTTCGATTTTGTCAATTAAATCAATTTTATCAAATTTGTTAATTTTGTCAACTTTGTCAATTTTGTCAATTTTGTCAATTGTGTCAATTCTGTCAATTTTGTCAATTTGTCAATTTTGTAAATTTTGTCGATTTGGTCAATTTTGTGAATTTTGTCAATTTTGTCAGTGTTGTCAATTTTGTCAATTTTGGAAATTTGGTCAATTTTGAATAATTTGTCAATATTTTGTCAATTTTGTGATTTTTTTCAATTTTGTCAATTTTGTCAATTTTATGAATTTTGTCAATTTTGTTAATTTGGTCAATTTAGTCAAATTTTTCAATTCGGTCAATTTTGTCATTTTTGACAATTGGGTCTATTTGTCAATTTTGTTAATTTTGTCAGTGTTGTCAATTTTTTTCAATTATGCTAATTTTTTAATTTTTTTTTTAATTTTTTTCATTTTAGTCTATTCTGTTAATTTTGTCAATTTTGTCAATTTTATCGATTTTGACAATTTTGTTCATATTGTAAATTTTTCAATCTACAAAATTGACAAAATTGTCAAAATTGTCAAAATTGTCAAAATGGTCAAAATGGTCAAAATGGTCAAAATGGTCGAAATTGTCAAAATTGTCGAAATTATCAAAATTGTCAAATTGTCAAAATTGTCAAAATTGTCAAAATTGTCAAAATTGTCAAAATTCTCAAAGTTATCGAAATTGTAAAAATTGTAAAAATTGTAAAAATTGTAAAAATTGTCAAATTTGTCAAATTTGTCAAAATTGTCAAAATTGTCAAAATTGTCAAAATTGTCAAAATTGTCAAAATTGTCAAAATTGTCAAAATTGTCAAAATTGTCAAAATTGTCAAAATTGTCAAAATTGTCAAAATTGTCAAAATTGTCAAAATTGTCAAAATTGTCAAAATTGTCAAAATTGTCAAAATTGTCAAAATTGTCAAAATTGTCAAAATTGTCAAAATTGTCAAAATTGTCAAAATTGTCAAAATTGTCAAAATTGTCAAAATTGTCAAAATTGTCAAAATTGTCAAAATTGTCAAAATTGTCAAAATTGTCAAAATTGTCAAAATTGTCAAAATTGTCAAAATTGTCAAAATTGTCAAAATTGTCAAAATTGTCAAAATTGTCAAAATTGTCAAAATTGTCAAAATTGTCAAAATTGTCAAAATTGTCAAAATTGTCAAAATTGTCAAAATTGTCAAAATGGTCAAAATGGTCAAAATTGTCAAAATTGTCAAAATTGTCAAAATTGTCAAAATTGTCAAAATTGTCAAAATTGTCAAAATTGTCAAAATTGTCAAAATTGTCAAAATTGTCAAAATTGTCAAAATGGTCAAAATTGTCAAAATTGTCAAAATTGTCAAAATTGTCAAAATTGTCAAAATTGTCAAAATTGTCACAATTGTCAAAATTGTCAAAATTGTCAAAATTGTCAAAATTGTCAAAATTGTCAAAATTGTCAAAATTGTCAAAATTGTCAAAACTGTCAAAATTGTCAAAATTGTCAAAATTGTCAAAATTGTCAAAATTGTCAAAATTGTCAAAATTGTCAAAATTGTCAAAATTGTCAAAATTGTCAAAATTGTCAAAATTGTCAAAATTGTCAAAAATTGTCAAAATTGTCAAAATTGTCAAAATTGTCAAAATTGTCAAAATTGTCAAAATTGTCAAAATTGTCAAAATTGTCAAAATTGTCAAAATTGTCAAAATTGTCAAAATTGTCAAAATTGTCAAAATTGTCAAAATTGTCAAAATTGTCAAAATTGTCAAAATTGTCAAAATTGTCAAAATTGTCAAAATTGTCAAAATTGTCAAAATTGTCAAAATTGTCAAAATTGTCAAAATTGTCAAAATTGTCAAAATTGTCAAAATTGTCAAAATTGTCAAAATTGTCAAAATTGTCAAAATTGTCAAAATTGTCAAAATTGTCAAAATTGTCAAAATTGTCAAAATTGTCAAAATTGTCAAAATTGTCAAAATTGTCAAAATTGTCAAAATTGTCAAAATTGTCAAAATTGTCCAAAATTGTCAAAATTGTCAAAATTGTCAAAATTGTCAAAAATGCCAAATTGTCAAAATTATTTAAATAGTCAAAAATTTCAAAATTGTGTCAAAATTGACAAAATTGAAAAAGTTGACAAAATTGTCAAAGTGTTGAAATTGGCAAAATTGTCAAAATTGTCAAAATTGTCAAAATTGTCAAAATTGTCAAAATTGTCAAAATTGTCAAAATTGTCAAAATTGACAAAATTGATGATATTTACAAAATTGACAAAACAGACAAAATTGTCAAATATGTCAAAATTGCCAAAATTGTCAAAATTGTCAAAATTGTCAAAATTGTCAAAATTGCCAAATTGTCAAAATTGTCAAAATTGTCAAATTTGTCAAAATTGTCAAAATTGTCAAAACTATTTAAAATGTCAAAATTTTCAAAAATGTGTCAAAATTGACGAAATTTACGAAATTGACGAAATTGACAAAATTGAAAAAATTGACAAAATTGATAAAATTGAAAAAATTGACAAAATTGACAAAATTGACAAAATTGACAAAATTGACAAAATTGACAAAATTGACAAAATTGACAAAATTGACAAAATTGACAAAATTGACAAAATTGACAAATTGACAAAATTGACAAAATTGACAAAATTGACAAAATTGACAAAATTGACAAAATTGACAAAATTGACAAAATTGACAAAATTGACAAAATTGACAAAATTGACAAAATTGACAAAATTGACAAAATTGACAAAATTGACAAAATTGACAAAATTGACAAAATTGACAAAATTGACAAAATTGACAAAATTGACAAAATTGACAAAATTGACAAAATTGACAAAATTGACAAAATTGACAAAATTGACAAAATTGACAAAATTGACAAAATTGACAAAATTGAAAAAAATGACAAAATTGACAAAAATGACAAAATTGACAAAATTGACAAAATTGACAAAATTGACAAAATTGACAAAATGATAAAATTGACAAAATTGACAAAATTGATAAAATTTACAAAATTGACAAAATTGACAAAATTGACAAAATTGACAAAATTGACAAAATTGACAAAATTGATAAAATTGTCAAATTGACAAAATTGTCAAAATTGTCAAAATTGTCAAAATTGTCAAAATTGTCAAAATTGTCAAAATTGTCAAAATTGTCAAAATTGTCAAAATTGTCAAAATTGTCAAAATTGTCAAAATTGTCAAAATTGTCAAAATTGTCAAAATTGTCAAAATTGTCAAAATTGTCAAAATTGTCAAAATTGTCAAAATTGTCAAAATTGTCAAAATTGTCAAAATTGTCAAAATTTTCAAAATTGTCAAAATTGTCAAAATTGTCAAAATTGTCAAAATTGTCAAAATTGTTAAAATTGTCAAAATTGTCAAAATTGTCAAAATTGTCAAAATTGTCAAAATTGTCAAAATTGTCAAAATTGTCAAAATTGTCAAAATTGTCAAAATTGTCAAAATTGTCAAAATTGTCAAAATTGTCAAAATTGTCAAAATTGTCAAAATTGTCAAAATTGTCAAAATTGTCAAAATTGTCAAAATTGTCAAAATTGTCAAAATTGTCAAAATTGTCAAAATTGTCAAAATTGTCAAAATTGTCAAAATTGTCAAAATTGTCAAAATTGTCAAAATTGTCAAAATTGTCAAAATTGTCAAAATTGTCAAAATTGTCAAAATTGTCAAAATTGTCAAAATTGTCAAAATTGTCAAAATTGTCAAAATTGTCAAAATTGTCAAAATTGTCAAAATTGTCAAAATTGTCAAAATTGTCAAAATTGTCAAAATTGTCAAAATTGTCAAAATTGTCAAAATTGTCAAAGTTGTCATAATTGTCAAAATTGTCAAAATTGTCAAAATTGTCAAAATTGTCAAAATTGTCAAAATTGTCAAAATTGTCAAAAATGCCAAATTGTCAAAATTGTCAAAATTATTTAAATAGTCAAAAATTTCAAAATTGTGTCAAAATTGACAAAATTGAAAAAGTTGACAAAATTGTCAAAGTGTTGAAATTGGCAAAATTGTCAAAATTGTCAAAATTGTCAAAATTGTCAAAATTGTCAAAATTGTCAAAATTGTCAAAATTGACAAAATTGATGATATTTACAAAATTGACAAAACAGACAAAATTGTCAAATATGTCAAAATTGCCAAAATTGTCAAAATTGTCAAAATTGTCAAAATTGTCAAAATTGCCAAATTGTCAAAATTGTCAAAATTGTCAAATTTGTCAAAATTGTCAAAATTGTCAAAACTATTTAAAATGTCAAAATTTTCAAAAATGTGTCAAAATTGACGAAATTTACGAAATTGACGAAATTGACAAAATTGAAAAAATTGACAAAATTGATAAAATTGAAAAAATTGACAAAATTGACAAAATTGACAAAATTGACAAAATTGACAAAATTGACAAAATTGACAAAATTGACAAAATTGACAAAATTGACAAAATTGACAAAATTGACAAAATTGACAAAATTGACAAAATTGACAAAATTGACAAAATTGACAAAATTGACAAAATTGACAAAATTGACAAAATTGACAAAATTGACAAAATTGACAAAATTGACAAAATTGACAAAATTGACAAAATTGACAAAATTGACAAAATTGACAAAATTGACAAAATTGACAAAATTGACAAAATTGACAAAATTGACAAAATTGACAAAATTGACAAAATTGACAAAATTGACAAAATTGACAAAATTGACAAAATTGACAAAATTGACAAAATTGACAAAATTGACAAAATTGACAAAATTGACAAAATTGACAAAATTGAAAAAAATGACAAAATTGACAAAAATGATAAAATTGACAAAATTGACAAAATTGACAAAATTGACAAAATGATAAAATTGACAAAATTGACAAAATTGATAAAATTTACAAAATTGACAAAATTGACAAAATTGACAAAATTGACAAAATTGACAAAATTGACAAAATTGACAAATTTGACAAAATTGACAAAATTGACAAAAGTGACAAAATTGACAAAATTGACAAAATTGACAAAATTTACCAAATTGACAAAATTAACAAAATTTACAAAATTA
>NC_073693.1:342185110-342205583 GCF_029784155.1 Uranotaenia lowii
GGGGAGGGACCTCTTTCATATTTTTTTATATAGTTCAAAAACTAATAAAGCAAATGGAATCAAATTTGGCATGGGAGGGTATTTGGATACGAAAAATATTTCTATGATAATTTGAGACCCCTCCCTCTTTCCAGTAGGGCGATATAAAGGGGGGAGGGGCCTCTTTTATAGTTTTCAACATAACTAAGAAAGTAATTAAGCAAATGGAACCAAACTTGGCATGGGCGGGTATTTGGGAACGTGACATGTTCTAATGATTGTTTGAGACCCCTTCTTTCTTACAGCGGGGAGGAAGGAAAGAGGGAGGGGAGTTTCATACAATTTTTACTGCATAACTCAAGAACTACAACAGCAAATGGAACCAAATTTGGCATGGAACGATATTTGGGTACGAGAAATGCTTCTATGAATATTTGGTATCCCTCATTCTTTCGAAGAGGTGGATGAAAAGGGGGAGGCGAGGTCTCCCTTACAATTTTCAGTATAACTGGAGAGCTGATCAAGCAAATTGAACCATATTTGACATGTGAGTGTATTTGGATACGAGAAATGTTTCTAATATAAATTGAAGCCGTACCTTTTAAGCGGTAAGATATAAAGGAAGAAGGGGAGGTTTCCATTTTTTTTGCATAACTCGAGAATTAATCGAGCAAATGAAACCAAATTTCATCATAATCATCAAAAAGTATTTGAGTACGAAAAATACTTTTATGAATATTAAGTTATCACCCCTCTATTGAAAGAAGAGAACGGGATGGGGGATGGTACTCCCTTTCAAGTTTATACATAACTCAAAAATTTACTACTTAAATAAAACCAAATTTGGCATAGCATGGAATATAGGAAGGGAAGAGGGAAGCTTACATTTAACTTTTATTTTACAAAATCCGAGAAACGGACAATACTTAACATAGAAAATCATTTTGGTATGACTCTATGATTATTTGACACATCATCCTCCTTTCAGTGAGAAGGTACATGGGAGGAGGGAGGTGAGCCCAATACAATTTTGTTAGCATATGTTCTCAATTAATGATTATGAAGCCAACAAATGGAAACAAATATGGCATGGAAAGGTACTTGGTTACGAGATATGTTTCTACGATTGTTATAGACTCTTATGCTTTACAGTGTAGAGAGGGAAAGAAAGAAAGGGGCTCCATACAATTTTTGTTGTAAAGCTTAAATACTTATCAACCAATGGAACTATATTTGATATAAGAGGATTTTACGGAACGAAAAAAAAGTGTATTAAAGATTACAATCTCCATTCAGCAGGGGGTGAAGGGAAGGACAGGGGGGGGGGGCTCTCTTATCAGTTTTTTAGCATAAATCCAGAACATATCAAGCAAAAACAACCATACTTTATAAGTTAGATTATTTGCGAACGATTAATTTGGGACCCTTCTTTTTTAGGGCGAAACTTAAGGAAACAGATGAAAATTATCAAATCTTTAAAACAAATTTATAAATCAAGATTCAGAATATAAGTTATGGTTTGTGTTGCAATTTTAAACTCCAGCTGAAGCTCTCATTTTATAGTGGTTGCTTATTAATTTCGTCATAATTTGATTTAAAATAATACCAAAAACAATAAAAATTTGAATGATTTCTGAAAATATCATTTGATTCTGAAAGGTGTAGCAAAGCACACCGGGTCAGCTAGTATTATATATATTGTTGAATGTACGAAATCAATCAAATTGTCTATTATATGTATTGTTGAAATTCTGATCATTATCAAATATAAAACTTTTAAACGTGTTAAAAACTGGAGATGAGTTCAGTGTACTATCTTCAACTTCAAATAGCCATGTTGAAAACTCTGATTTAAGCTGCAAAATGCAAAATTTAATGCTCAAATGTGAATATCAATTCTATGTCTTTGAAACACAAAAAAATCTTTTCGTGAGATGTTTTTAAATATGATACTCATCAGATAAAAAATTTTTTCATCAAATTGTTATTCTAAAAGTGACGAAAATTTCATTCGATGTCCTCAAAGCCAAAGGGGTATCAGCGCAAAAATAGTCGGTTAACAAAAATTGAGAATAAAGATTAAATGTTCAAAACACAGAATCACTTATCATTGAAAAAATCAGAAAAGGAATCCAAATGAGTTTAGTACCTTAAACAAAGATCCTGAATTTTCAAAATGCAGTAAATTATGAAACTGAACTTCAGTAACAAACAAGACTTGGAATTGAATCTGGTAAAAGATAAGATTAAGATCATAGAAATATTCATATTAAGAAAATCACTCAATGATACTAGCAACTCAACTATCAGATCGTTTTTGTGTTAATTTGAGAATGATCATTTGGGAAAGGATATGCTCAATTCACTGCAAATACACTTCAGTAGATGATACAATTTTGGTTAAATCAGTTGAAAATAATGTTCCAATACAAATTTCAAGTCTAAGACTTACTTTCTAAGATAAGCTAACCACCGTTAATTGATTTTTGTAAATTTATTTTCGGCATTTCGGTGAAATTTATATTCTTAAAGAATGAATATCAGAATTGAAAATTGATAAAGATCCATCCAGAGGATTTTGATATTCTCAGCTCGCAAAATGTGGGAGAGCTCCTTCACTGCTTACTCTAGGGGGGCCCTTAACCTTTTTAGACAAAAAATAATCTAGATATTATTTCACGGGGGCCCTATAGTTTTTATACTTCATATTTTATAGTATGGATTTGTAGTAGTATGATAAATTTAATGTTAAAACTGTTTTTCCCCTCGGGTGGCCCCCCTGAGCTGGGGGGCCCGGGGCAATTGCCCCTTTTGCCCCCCCCTTTAATCCGGCCTTGATCAAGAAGCAATCAGATATATGATATAATATAAGTGGATTATTGTTGGAAATATCATACTTTTTTCTCCGTGACTGCTCCAGAATCCCAAACTCTGATCTACAGGGTGACAAAAAAGTCCGGTCACACAGAAAAATCTCAATGTTTCAAAGAATAAGAAGAATATCAGAATCTGACTTTCATAGCTTTATTCAGTAACTCATCAAGATACTTCACAGACAATATCTCGAAATTACACCACCTTTCTCTGATCGAACCAGCTTCAGACGTCTCGGAAAGTCGTCGCAAGCGGCGCGCACGTCCGGTCTCGTATAATCTTTTTCAACCTTGGAGTTCTCACAGACCTTGGTCGTCCAGATCGTGTCCCCAGATCATGGCTCCTCGGTGCCTCTGGTCTCTAGGTATCGATTTATGGACTTTCCTGTTGATTACGATCGGTTTTAGGTGTTTGAATATGTTTCCGGGTTTGTTCCCTCTCACATATTTAGCGATAACAGGTGCTCTCAACTCTGCCACTGTACACAAACTGCACAGAAACGAAACTCTGCCACTATGGGCAGCAAAGTTAGCCCTTTCATTTGACATATAGATGGCACCAGAGAGATGCAACGTATAAGCTACAGGCGACCCCAAAAAAAAGTGTGACAGGACTTTTTTGTCACCCTGTAGAATCATGAGCTTGACCCTGTATTCTTATCGGGGATACAGATGCTGGATCGCAATCCTAGTTCTGGTGCCAGCTACGATCTCGTTTCCATATGCTGGGCCCGGATCCCGATGCTGGACCTTGATTACGATCCTGTACTGGATTCCCGATCTTGGTTCTGAATTTGATCATGGATCCAAGATCTCGGGGTTTAGTTCCAAAATGATATTGCGGACTGTCCTAGTCTGTCCTAGGACCGAGGCAGAAAAAGCGATCAGAATCAGGTTGAGTATCCAGATCAGCATCAATATCCAGATTCCCAAGATCAGGATCCGGAATCAGAAATCAAGATCATAATGCGGAATCGCGATCGATGCAAAGAGTCAAAGATCCCAAATTCGGGATCAACGTTCGGATTGGTATTCGAGGTCACGGTCCAGGAATAAGATGCTGGATCCCAATCCTGGATCCTGGATTTCAAGGGGTGGGACTATTGTTATTCTGATCCTGAATGGAAGTCCTGGATCTAGATTTTGTTCTTCACATTGGGTCCTGATACCTAATTCGGATCCTTATTCCTGAGCATGATCTAAATTTTTTCGTATTCTGATTATGATACTCGATTTCTTACTCGAATTCCGGATTCTAGCTCCTGGTCCTGGAACTTGATCTTGATCTAAATCTTGAAATTTTATACTAGGTGCTGATCGAGGATTTTGAATCTGTTTCTTACCATGGATCCAGAATCTCAATCGGGGTTAAAATTTCTGAATTAGAAGTCGGACTCTGAACAGGAAGAAAAAAAAACTCTACTATATGTTGTGAGCCTACTTATACTTGATCCTCACCTGATTCTTGAAAGGGCTTGTGATATAGCTCAGTTGGCAAGTCTGTTGTCTCCTGTGCCGATGTCCGCGAGTTCGAGCCCAAGAGTAAACATCGAACACAGTTGTACCGGATAAGTTTTTCAATAACGATCCACCAACTGTAACGTTGATAAAGTCGCGAATGCCATAAAGATGGTAAAACGACTATAATCGAACCTGATTCTTGAAATTTGATCCTCTGTGATGATTAGGAAATTTTTCTCGAGAATGGACCATTTTCCAGTTTTTTTCTCAGGATGGATAATTTTTCAGAATTTTGATCCCCAGAATGGACCATTTCCCAGATTTTTTTTCTCCCGGAATGGAACATTTCATAGATTTTTTTCTATGGTTTTGTTTCCCCTCGAGTTAAATCTTACTTTTTACTTACTATTGTTTGAAAATTTTTCAACTCAACTTATTTTTTAGCCAGTATTGTATTTCCTTCTAGGTTTGCAAATTTGAA
The DNA here is from genome assembly GCF_029784155.1 of Uranotaenia lowii. Lineage (NCBI taxonomy): Eukaryota > Metazoa > Arthropoda > Insecta > Diptera > Culicidae > Uranotaenia > Uranotaenia lowii. Next base: position 342,189,905 of record NC_073693.1, read on the forward strand.
TTATATGCTTATCAGCGTGCATTTTAAAAATAATTTCAGAAGCCGACTTCTCACGTTGCGCGTTCGAACTTGAAAAATGTATTGTCCTTCACGCTGTCGCGTGACAGACGGGGCTAAGGGATCATCCCTAGGTTTCATACAGACTCAGAACAAATGTATTAAGGTCGCCGCTTCCGATGGCGGGTTGGCCGGCACCTCAGATTTGGAAGCGTCAGCGGCTTTTTGCCACCTCGGTCCCTTCATCCTCGTTGGTTGCGGCTTTGTCGCAAAAGAATAAAACAACTTTTGTGAAAAAAAACCTAACAAACGTTTTATGGGAAATGGAGTACAACCGTCAAAAGACATATACATATAGCATACGATGGAAAAATGGTCGACTTTGTGGATTTTTATGGAAGCGTTCTGCCACTTTTTTGCCGTACATTGAACCCTAGAATAGCTTAAACAACAAGCGTTCGTAGGAATCACAAAACATCGAGGAAGCAGTAGGGTAAGGTAGGTATGAGAGATAGGAACAACATGGACCCAGTAACACTAATATGGTCTATGGTTACAGGAGAATGTGGAGACACAGATATGGGAATGTGGGAGTAAAAACTATGACAGCTATGCAATGAAAACGGCAACAACATCAACAAAAGCAACAGTATAGCTACCGGTGTCAGTTCTCCTGTGACCCACTCGGGGCAACGGTCGGTGCTGCAGGGCCGGAAGGTTTCCTCGCGGGACAGCCGGGAGCAGAAGCTCTCGCTGATCCGGAAGCCGGTCTCGGCCGCGGACGACAAACAGGTGACGGTACGAGTCTGCCTACCACCACCACACGTTCGTGAACACTGTGCGTTTTGATTTGATTGTTTTTTTTTTTAGAATACCACATACATCGGGACGTACACAAACATAAAGGAAGTATATACAGATCCGGTTCGTTGAGTTCCGGGGGACGGGAGACGAAGCCACAATTGACAGATTCCGATATAAATAGGCAGAGATGAAAAGAGAAAATGGAACAAAAATGAAAACAATGATTGAAGTTGTTTCGAGTGAATGGTTGTTCGGTAAATTGTAGTAAAAGATAAGCTACCGGTTCCCAGTCGCCGTAGGACCAGATCGCGTCCGGACACGGTCCGTGGCATTTTTCCTGATGAATCGGTTTCTGGATGTTGACACAGTAGGTCGGATTAACGGGGTTCGTTTGCTGAGTTTTGAAGTACCGCTGCACGCATTGGTACTGGACGTTCTTGATACCTTCGCCGCAGGAATTGGAACACTGCGAACTCGTTGCTTCCCATCTACGATAAATGTAAGGTTAGAAATTATAAATCGTTTTCAAAATACCATGAGAAACAGGTCTTACTCAAATTTACAATCGGTATTGCAAGGTTGGTACTCTTTCTGTGGTTTGGCGCTAACTTCACAGAAGCTATCCGGTTGTTCTTCATCGGTTTCGACGTCGTGACATCTAGCCGTTCGATTCCGCATTCCGGAACAGCTCTGATCGCACTTGCTCCAGTCGGACATCTTCCAGTGGAAGGTCTGGCTACTGACTAGGTTATGACTAGGTAACTGCTGGACCGACGGCGGAACCGTTTTGCTGACCGATACTCCGGGATTTGGCCTATCGATGGGGGTTTGGTAGCTGTACTCTACAATATTATCGCTCACCGGACGCATCTTGGACATGGAATAGATCTCGACGATCAGGTCCTTCTTCAACGGTCGTCCAAAGTCCGACCGGATCGTTTCAATGGGTTCCTCTGGACCGTTGTACTCCAGCGTAACTCCAGCGAAGTAGCGCTTCTTGAAGCCGGACACTACGCTAGCTTTGGGAGCGTTGAAGATGTACTCCCAATTTTCGTCTCTAAGAGCTGCGAACAACAAGAGAGTTGGTTACAACATTCCCACAAATCACTCAAACGCAATAGTTACCCAAATAGTTTCCATCGTCTTTATACCCTCGCTGAACGATCTCAATGTTGGTGGATCTTCTCGGAATCCGAACAATTTTCTGCACGTACGGCTTCTTCATGTGATGTATGTCGCTGAACGAAAATACCCCCCTGACTTCTTTACAGGTGTCATTTTTTCCACCACATTTCCCACATTTGTCCAGCTTAGCATCCGAATCCAACTTATAGTCGCATCCGGCCTGCCTACACTGCCCATTGATACACATATCGTATCCTTCGTGAGGATGAGTACACGGCGTCCCATCGATGACTTTGTCCCTCAACAAAAAGTAATTATTCGAATCCTCCACCCTGCAATACAGCTTGCACTGATCCTCAGCCCGCACTCCATACTTCGGCACCCACTTCACGTTCTTCTCCAAACCAGGAATCTCAAAGTTATTACCATCCAGTTCATGACACTGCTCCTCCCGAAAAGGCCGGGTATTCTCCGGACATTCCTGCGTATTGCAGGACCGATACTGTATCCGCATTCCGGTGCAGTACTTACCACCATTCGCCGGCGAAGGTGAATCACAGGCCCGGGACGATCTCTGCACCCCACCACCACACGTTCGACTGCATTCGCTGAACCTGAAAAACAACAGAAACATCATTCAATAATACTCCCAAATCAAACTGAAGAGAAAACTCACGGATTCCATGGACCCCAACCACCGTCCTGCGGTTGTAGCGCTTTTCGATTGACGTGGACGCATTTTCCCTTCTGACACCACTGATTTTGACCGCAGCTTGTGCCATCGGCCCAGGGCATGTGCTGGGTCCGACAGCCGTCCAGTTCGTCTCCGTTGTTGCACCAGAGCCGCTCGCAGACCGGCATGAAGGAACACACCCGGGACCCATTTCCGAAGACCAATTCGCACTGTTGGTTGTTGGTGAACTTTTCCCCGGCTAGCTTGGTGTGCGTCGAAGACGGTTCGATCAGGTCCGTGGTCGGTTTGTCCAGTAGACATTCGGCGTGCTTTTGTCTGAGGAAGGAGGTGAAACAAGAATTTAGGTTGGAAAGCTGTCAAGGAAGCGGATTTGAAATTTCTTCCTTTATAGTTTCATGAACAACAACATGGCTTTAGTAAAGGTTGTTTCTTGATCGATTGAAGACCTTCGACACCATGGATCATAATGAGCTACTCCAAAAATTAGAATCTTAATTCTTAAGCCATCTGACAATGACTTCATGCGAAATTATGTTCATAATCAAGAACAAGTTATGATTTTGCCGTGATATGCCGAAGTGACGTACATTACATTGCCCTAAATTTGTATGCGAAATTTCAAACTTGTAAAATGTTCTGCGCTGCAGGCTGCAGGAAATTGTTCCTAGGTCTAGGAAGTGGAAGGCCTGGGAAAAGTGAAGAGTGGGGAGTGATAAGTAAGGAGCGAGGAGTGAGGAGGGAGGAGAGAGGAGGGAGGAGGGAGGAGTTAAGAGTGAGGAGTGAGGAGTGAGGAGCGAGGAGTGAGGAGCGAGGAGGGCTGGAGAGAGGAGGGAGGAGTGAAGAGTGAGGAGAGAGGAGAGAAGAGTGAGTAGCGAGGATTGAGAAGTGAGGAGAGTGGAGTGAGGAGTGAATAATGAGGATTAAAGATTGAGGAGTGAGGAAGTGAAGAGTGAGTAGTGAAGAGTGTAGAGTGAGGAGTGAGGAGTGAAAAGTGAGGAGTGAGGAGTGAGAAGTGAGAAGTGAGGAGTGAGGAACAAGGAGTGAGGAGTGAGAAGTGAAGAGGGAGGAGTGAGGAGTGCGGAATGATGAGTGGGGAATGAGGAGTGAAGAGTGAGTAGTGAGGAGTGAGGAGTAAGGAGTCAGGAGCTCATGAGGTATAAGGTATGTGATCACAGAATTTCGGACTTCACAGAACAGGGTCTTCACGTCTTAATACCGTTGTTGGCGAAGTTCTTCGGAAGAATTAAGAAGGAACGGAAGAATAAAGAAGTAAGAAAGAAGAACGAAAAAAGAATGTAGAAGGAAGAAGAAAGAAGGAAGAAGTAAACAGAAAGAAGGCAAAAGGAAGATAAAATGATGGAGATGGGAAAATGGGATGGGAAGATGAGAGGATAAGAAGATAACAAGATAGGAAGATGGGATGGTGAGAAGATTGGAAGAAGGAAATATGATGAGATGAAAAAAATGGGATAATGAGATGAGATGGGCATGTGGGATTTGTTGAAACAAAGTAGCATAGTTTCCAATTTTCATTCAATCATTTGCTTTGGAAGTTCACAATCGAATAACTTTGTTTGCTGCCAAAAGAAAACTTACAAGTTTTAGGTTGCTATGAAAGGCAGTAAACAAAACATTCAGACCGGTCCGCATAACAGTCAAATGAAAGAAATTTTTTTGGATTGATTGCTTTGATTCTCATGCCTTGTTGAAAATCTTCAAATGAGTAGACTTTTAGTATAAAAACACAAATTATTAAAAACGTTCAAGCTGTAAAAATGAACAAAAAACATATTTTTTCAAATTTTAGAATTTTTTCTTTTCTTGTAAAATCGATACCTCTTACTAAAATCAAAAATCAATATAAATATTAAATGAATTTCAAGTTTTTGGTTTATTTTATTTCTGAAATAGTTTATAATCACAAAAAAACTAGATTAAAAAATCAAATAAAAACTAAAAAATTTCATATTCGTTTGAAATTGAAAATCTTGATTTTCATTTGAAAATCATCAGGTGCATTTTGAAAATCATCAGCGTGATCATCATCAGAGAAACCGACGAATTTCAATTTTTTTTTTGTTTCGATTATAGTCGTTTTACTATCTTTATGGCATTCGCGACTTTATCAACGTTGCAGTTGGCGGATCGTTATTGAAAAACTTATCCGGTACAACTATTTTCGATGTTTACTCTTGGGCTCGAACTCGCGGACATCGACTCAGTAGACAACAGACTTGCCAACTGAGCTATATCATAAGCCCGAATTTCAAATGAAATCATCGTAAGCAAGCTTACAGTAGTAAGCTTTGGCCTTTCATTTGAAAGATTTTTCTGTTGTGAATGTGAAAATTGGAGACACTGCTAAGTAGTCTTTCCGCAATCGAGAAGCTGTAAGGTCGTCAAAACTATGCGTCGTTGTCGTTTGCGATGAGAATGACAAAAAATATGACAATTTTTTTCGGCGATTGAAGTTGGGAACTTTTTTTTTCTGTAAACAAAATCTTTCATTATAAATTCGAAATACAATTTCTAAAATTCAAATTTAAATTCTTGATACTCAAAAACCGTTAAAAAAAATTTAAATACATACAAACAACATTTTCTGGTACTTAAATAATTTTTACTGTATATATTTTGTCAATTTTGTCAATTTTGTCATACTTGACATTTTTGACAGTTTTGACAATTTTGTCAATTTTGTCAATTTTGTCAATTTTGTCAATTTAGTCAATTTTGTCAATTTTGTCAATTTTGTCAATTTTGTCAATTTTGTCAATTTTGTCAATTTTGTCAAATTTGTCAATTTTGTCAATTTTGTCAAATTTGTCAATTTTGTCAATTTTGTCAATTTTGTCAATTTTGTCAATTTTGTCAGTTTTGTCAATTTTGTCAATTTTGTCAATTTTGTCAATTTTGTCAATTTTGTCAATTTTGTCAATTTTGTCAATTTTGTCAATTTTAGCAATTTTGTCAATTTTGTCAATTTTTGTCCATTTTGTCCATTTTTTCCAATTGTGTCATTTTTGTCAATTTTGTCAATTTTGTCAATTTTGTTAATTTCGTCAATTTTGTCAATTTTGTCAATTTTGTCAATTTTGTCAATTTTGTCAATTTTATCATCTTTGTCTATTTTGTAAAATTTTTGAATTTATAAAATTTGTCATAATTATCGAATTTGTAAATTTTTTTTAAATTTGGTTGTCAATTAATTTCAAAGTCAAGCTCCAATCTCTAATTTTTATTTACAATCTTCAATCTTCAATCTTAAATCTTCAATCTTCAATCTTCAATCTTCAATCTTCAATCTTCAATCTTCAATCTTCAACCTTCAATCTTCAATCTTCAATCTTCAATCTTCAATCTTCAATCTTCAATCTTCAATCTTCAATCTTCAATCTTCAATCTTCAATCTTCAATCTTCAATCTTCAATCTTCAATCTTCAATCGTCAATCTTCGATCTTCAATCTTCAATCTTCAATCTTCAATCTTCAATCTTCAATCTTCAATCTTCAATCTTCAATCGTCAATCGTCAATCGTCAATCTTAAATCTTCAATTTGATATCTTCTGTGTCCTGATCTCTGATCACTTAATGCCCTGATCTCTGATCACTTAATTCCAAACTCCTAACCTAACCTAACATTCTTAAATCAGAATTCTGAACTTTGAGCTTTGATTTGTGTTCTTTGAACTGTTTATTCTGGATTCTAAATTCTGAAATCTGAACCTTCCACTCTTAAATCTGAATTTTTTACTTAGAATCCTTAACTCCTATCTCTGTACTATGAATTCTGAATTTTAAACTCTTTCTTTCACTCATAATTCTGAAGCCTTTATGTCTTTATTTCGAATTCTCAACTCCTAACTCTACACTCTGAGCTCTGAACTCTGGAGTCTGATCTCTGAACTCTCAACTTTTAACTCTGAACTTTGAACTCATCACTTTTTAATCACTCTGAACTCTTAAATTTGAATTCTTAACTCCCGAAACTGCACTATGAACTCTGAAATCTGAACTCGGATTTCTGAACTTTAAACTCCCAATTGTGAAGTTTATATTCTGAACTCTGAACTCAGAACTCTACACTACACAATGTCTATACTTTGAACTCTTATTCTTTTCATTGAGCTCTGTCTCTGATTCTAAACTCTAAACTCCTATAGTTAATATCTTAGAAGCTTGACATTTCTATCATTACTTTTAATTTTTAAATCTCGGTTTCTTCAATATTTTTCTCTTAAAATGAGATTCTTTGAATCACTCAAAGAGTTATTACTTCCATCAATCATCAATTCTGATGACAAAACAAATTTTTCGTGTTCCGTCATTCTTTCCAAAAAAGAAAAACAAAAGCCAAACCAAACAGCCTGAGTTCACTTTTAATGGTTGATACTTAAAAAGTGACCGAAAACCGATCGTAAAATATCGTGACCGACTGCCCCAGAGAGTCAGGCGGCTCGCCTTTTGGGTGATTTTACGAGGTCGAATTGAAGAATTTATGTATTTTTGGAAGTGTGAACGAAGAACGTTGACTGTTGGTGTTTGTTGGCACTCGATTGTTCTTCGATTTTTTCGAAGCAGCGATAATAAATTCGCATTGTCTAGGTCAGGATCTTTTTTGTTTTAAGTACCAAACTTGAAAGAAAAAATGTTCTTCGATTTTTTTTGTCCAAAAGTCTGCCTGGGGAATAATAATTCAGCTGGATGGATTTATTTTCGAGATTGAAATCAGATGGGCCATAAAAATGTTCGAGTCTTGTGATTTAAAAGTTAAATATTATGACTTTGTTTTGCAAATTTAGCAAAATGGATAAATTGTACCCAGTTTTGGGTTTATATCCCAAAAATGAATAATATTTACACAAAAAATTAGAAATATTCAAACTTGAACTTGAAAAAACACTCTGAAATGCATATGCGCCTTGTCGGTTTTTTTTTTAGTTTTTTGTCGATTGCATGCCGCCTCATTTGTCGCTTTCGGCTTAATGCAATTTAAGATAAAATCTCTCCCAGATTCCGATCCTTCTGTGTCGTGGCTGCTGCTTGTACCTTGTAGCAGTTCGTCCAACGTGACTTGGTAAACCAAAATTGTCACGCAAACGTCAAGCACCCGCCGGAAAGCTGGAAGCTGCCCATCATTCTCGGATTACACTTTTTCTTCTGCACACACCCCACAGACAGAAGTGAAGACATGCGGACATGACATAAAGCAAATTAATGAAGTCCATCAATTTAGTCGAGAACCACAAGGTACAAAACTTACCGGTTTTGTTGGAAGAAAAAAAATGTGCAACCCGGTACGGAATCGGAATCAATTAGAGAACCCAAAAACGCAGCGGCTCCAAGCTCTTTCATGTTCTCTTGTGATGATCTCTTTTGAGGTGCGATTTTTTTTTTATCCGAGACTTGGAATGTTTTCCAAAATTAGTTGACAGCCGTAAAGTTGACGGCAGCGTGTCGTGTCGTGTTGTGTCCGGTTTAAGGGCAACCCCATAACGGTGCTTTGATAAGGGAGCGCGCATTTGTCACGAGAACCCAAGCGATTAAGCTAATTTGAATGAATGGCGTTCAGGAAAAGTTGAACGACGATCTGCATCTCGGATCAAAAATCTGACACAAGATACTGGAAGCGATTTGCGTTTTTTGTCTAAAACTTTTTTTTTGGAAAGTTTCTTATTTCGTGTCTTCTCGGGAAACATATGAGTTATATTTCGATATTTTTGAGTTTGCCTAAGTTAGAGTGCAATTGATAATCAAATTCGAACTGTCAAACTGCACGAAGATAAAAAAAATTATAATTTATCCAAAAATTAATAAAAACAAATGCACGTTGGAATTGGGATTCAACTATTCGTCTGCAAACTGTAAATTTGTACACACACACATTACACCTTGATTCATTCATAAAACTGCTAGAAACCCGGAATGATCGGAATAAAAAACGTGGGTGTGATTGCTCCAAGAGACCAAGAGTGTTTTTATTTGTTTGTTATTGGGATGCGAAAAAAAACTGTATTTATTATCCCACTGCACGCAAAAGAGCAAACACAATATCGGTACAATCAATACTGACTTTGGCCGCTCTGTGGCTGCCTGCTGCATCAGGAGATGCAGTTGATGAAGACATTTCGCCGAAACGGCCTTTCTGGACGGCAGGGGTTTTGTTGTCTAAAAACAAATTGACTTGGAATGGGTCATTTTTTTTATTTTTGCGCCTCTGCTGCTTATACCTGGGACGCGCGGCCGAGCCAATAATCGTAAAAACTGTTAGTTTATCTTTTGTTAATTTTTATTGTACCGTGTAATGGACACCAACAACACCGCCCGCCAATAGGTGTCAGGTTTTTTGACGGGCTGCGGAGGCGTTCAAATGGCACTCGCGAGAGCCAAATAAACAATAAATCAAACTTGCGATTTTTTTTTGCCTTGTTCTCTGGTCAAAAGTAGTGTTATGTACTTCTAACCTGTGCCGGAGAGATATTTACGAGCTTAAAGGTTACAAAACAATCAATTTCGGAAGCAGTCTGCTGACTCAAATTGACATTCCTACATTTTAACATCTTCCGTTCCTCCTCATCTTCTAATCTTCCCATTTTCTCATCTTTTCGTCTTCCCGTCTTCTCATCTGCTTAGTTTCACATTTCCACATCTTCTCATCTACCCATCCCACAATCCCATCATTCCATCTTCTCATATTTCTATATTCCAATCTTATCACCATGCCATCTTCCTATCTTTTCATCTTTTTATCATCTTATCTTCCCATCCTCTCATATTCCCATTTCCATCTTCCCATCTTCCCATCCTATAATCTTCCCATCTCTCCATCTTCCCATCTTTCCCACTTTCCAGCTTTCCAGCTTTCCAGCTTTCCAGCTTTCCAGCTTTCCATCTTTCCATCTTTCCATCTTTCCATCTTTCCAACTTCCCATCTTCCCATCTTCCCATCTTCCCATCTTCCCATCTTTCCATCTTCCCATCTTTCCCACTTTCCAGCTTTCCATCTTTCCATCTTTCCATCTTTCCATCTTTCCCACTTTCCAGCTTTCCAGCTTTTCGGCTTTTCAGCTTTCCGGCTTTCCAGCATTCCGGCTTTCCCGCTTTCCCGCTTTCCCGCTTTCCCGCTTTCCCGCTTTCCCGCTTTCCAGCTTTCCAGCTTTCCAGCTTTCCAGCTTTCCATCTTCCCATCTTCCCATCTTCCCATCTTCCCATCTTCCCATCTTCTCATCTTCCCATCTTCCCATCTTTCCATCTTCCCATCTTTCCCACTTTCCAGCTTTCCAGCTTTCCATCTTTCCATCTTCCCATCTTTCCCACTTTCCAGCTTTCCAGCTTTCCAGCTTTCCAGCTTGCTAGCTTTCCAGCTTTCCAGCTTTCCATCTTCCCAAAAAAAAAAAACAAAAAAAAAAAAAACAAAATTGACAAAATTGACAAAATTGATAAAATTGACAAAATTGACAAAATTGACAAAATTGACAAAATTGACAAAATTAACAAAATTAACAAAATTGACAAAATTGACAAAATTGACAAAATTGACAAAATTGACAAATTGACAAAATTGACAAAATTGACAAAATTGACAAAATTGACAAAATTGACAAAATTAACAAAATTGACAAAATTGACAAAATTGACAAAATTGACAAAATTGACAAAATTGACAAAATTGACAAAATTGACAAAATTGACAAAATTGACAAAATTGACAAAATTGACAAAATTGACAAAATTGACAAAATTGACAAAATTGACAAAATTGACAAAATTGACAAAATTGACAAAATTGACAAAATTGACAAAATTGACAAAATTGACAAAATTGACTAAATTGACAAAATTGACAAATTGACAAAATTGACAAAATTGACAAAATTGACAAAATTGACAAAATTGACAAAAATGACAAAAATGACAAAAATGACAAAAATGACAAAAATGACAAAAATGACAAAAATGACAAAAATGACAAAAAAGACAAAAAAGACAAAAATGACAAAAATGACAAAAATGACAAAAATGACAAAAATGACAAAAATGACAAAAATGACAAAAATGACAAAAATGACAAAAATGACAAAATTGACAAAATTGACAAAATTAACAAAATTGACAAAATTAACAAAATTGACAAAATTGACAAAATTGACCAAATTGACAAAATTGACAAAATTGACAAAATTGACAAAATTGACAAAACTGACAAAATTGACAAAATTAACAAAATTGACAAAATTGACAAAATCTACGAAATTGACAAAATTGAAAAAATTGACAAAATTGACAAAATTGACAAAATTGACAAAATTGACAAAATTGACAAAATTGACAAAATTGACAAAATTGACAAAATTGACAAAATTGACAAAATTGACAAAATTGACAAAATTGACAAAATTGACAAAATTGACAAAATTGACAAAATTGACAAAATTGACAAAATTGACAAAATTGACAAAATTGACAAAATTGACAAAATTGACAAAATTGACAAAATTGACAAAATTGACAAAATTGACAAAATTGTCCAAATTGTCCAAATTGTCAAAATTGTCAAAATTGTCAAAATTGTCAAAATTGTCAAAATTGTCAAAATTGTCAAAATTGTCAAAATTGTCAAAATTGTCAAAATTGTCAAAATTGTCAAAATTGTCAAAATTGTCAAAATTGTCAAAATTGTCAAAATTGTCAAAATTGTCAAAATTGTCAAAATTGTCAAAATTGTCAAAATTGACAAAATTGACAAAATTAACAAAATTGACAAAATTCACAAACTAAAAAAATTGTCGAAATTGACAAAATTGACAAAATTGTCAAAATTGACAAAACTGTCAAAATTTACAAAATTTACAAAATTGACAAAATTGACAAAATTGACAAAATTGACAAAATTGACAAAATTGACAAAATTGACAAAATTGACAAAATTGACAAAATTGACAAAATTGACAAAATTGACAAAATTGACAAAATTGACAAATTTGACGAAATTGTCAAATTTGACAAAATTGACAAAATTGACAAAATTGAAAAAAATAACCATATAATCCAAATTTATACAGTCAATATTTTTCAAGTGCCACAAAATTTTATTACATATTTAATTTTTTTTATTTTCAATCGTTTTTTGAGTATCAAGAATTCGACTAAAAATTTAGAAATTAAATTTAGAATTAATAATGGAAGATTTTATTCACAGAAAACAAAGCTCCCAACTTCAATCGCCGAAAAAAAAACAACAAAATTGTAACCAAACAGAGCGGCTTGCCCGGGACCGCTTCGTTTGATCAAATAGTGCTGATAAATTATGAATGATATCGTAATCATCGATCAAAGTGCGGGGTGGCGTACGTGCTCGCTTCTAAGTAATAATACGTGCTTAATCTTTGGCCGGGAACGACCTACGATATGATCTCTCTTTGCAAACGCACGGATATTTGGAATCAACACGGTGGGACGCCAGCTGGTTTGGCTATTTTTCGAGGAGGTTTCTCTAATTCTTCTAGCTAGCTCCAAGACCAAGTTTTGAATGTGAGTCACCAACCACACTTCTTCACTTTGTTATTGCCTCCCGGCCGGAGTGTGAAATTCATTCTCATCCCGGGACTTATATTTGTGCCTAGTTAGTTTAACGTTCCTCGCAAATAGCTCGGGTGGTGGGCAGCTGCCAATTTTTGATCGGAGATAATTAATGAAATGATCCGCTATTAGCAAATCCCATAGAGTAAGCACCCTCAAATCCAAATAAGAGTTTGGGTGGGATAATCAACGGGAATTTTGATCTATGGAGCTCAGTCCGAAAAAGTTTAGCACTCCCAGAGAGCGGAATAATGGCCCGATAATTTTTCACTGATTGAAGCACTTGAGGTCATCCCGAAATCTGATCCCAAATCCAATCAATTAGGCCCGAAATTGAGATGGTGTTCCGGTCGATGAGTTCACTTGGATTAGTGAGGAATTTTTGCGACTCATAGCTCAGCTAAGCTAAGGTACTTACTCCAGATATTCGGTAACGAAATGGCGGGAACAGTTGGACCAGGACCAGGGATGCGTATTCTGGTCCAGCATCCGGGACATGATGTTCTGCTTGCCGACGCCCTCGTTTCGGAACGGGCCACAGCGTATGTCGTCATCGTGGGGCATACTCAATCTGGAAGGTGAAAGAAGAAAAGCGGAAATTATCATCTAAACTTTCTTGATCACTTGGTGATAAACAACTGGTCATATTGTTCAGAAATTGTTTACTAGGAAGTTTGGAGAGCTAGGAAAATCAGATATTTGAAAACGAAAAAAAATCAGCCAATGTTATTCAGGCTGGACTCATTTATTTCTTAAAGCCTTACAGGCAAGTCAAAAAAAGTTTTCAAGGTAGTCGCGGTCTTCAGGCCGGTCGAGATCTTAAGGCCAGTTGAGATCTTAAGGCCGGTCAAGATCTCAAGGCCAGTTGAGATCTTGAAGCCGGTCGAGGTCTTCTGGCCGATCGAGGTCTTCCGGTCGGTCGAGGTCTTCTGCCCGGTCGAGGTCTTCTGCCCGGTCGAGGTCTCCTGGCCGGTCGAGGTCTTCCGGCTGGTCGAGGTCTTCCGGCCGGTCGAGGTCTTCCGGCTGGTCGAGGTCTTCTGGCCGGTCGAGGTCTTCTGGCCGATCGAGGTCTTCTGGCCGGTCGAGGTCTTCTGGCCGGTCAAGGTCTTCTGGCCGGTCAAGGTCTTCTGGCCGGTCGAGATCTTCCGGCCGGTCGAGGTCATCCGGCCGGTCGAGATCATCCGGCCGGTCGAGGTCTTCTGGCCGGTCGAGGTCTTCTGGCCGGTCGAGGTCTTCTGGCCGGTCGAGATCTTCAGGACAATTGAGGTCTTGAAGCCGGTCATGATTTTGAGGACGTTTGAGGTCTCCTGGTCGGTCAAGATCTTCTGGCCGGTTGAGGTCTTCTGGCTGGTCGAGGTCTTCTGGCCGATCGAGGTCTTAAGGCCGGTCGAGATCTTCAGGACAATTGAGGTCTTGAAGCCGGTCAAGATTTTGAGGACGTTTGAGGTCTCCTGACCGGTCGAGATCTTCTGGCCGGTCGAGGTCTTCTGGCTGGTCGAGGTCTTCTAGCCGGTCGAGGTCTTCTGACGGTCGAGGTCTTCTGGCCGGTCGAGGTCTTAGGCCGGTAGAGATCTTTAGGCCGGTCGAGGTGGTCTTTAGGCCGGTCGATGTCTTTAGGCCGGTCGAGGTCTTTAGGCCGGTCGAGGTCTTTAGGCCGGTAGAGATCTTTAGGCCAATTGAGGTCTTAAAACCGGTCGAGATTTTGAGGACGTTTGAGGTCTTAAGGCCGGTCGAGGTTTTATGCCTGGTCGCGGTTTTTAGGCCGGTCGAGATCTTTAGGCCGGTCGAGGTCTTTAGGCCGGTCGAGGTCTTTAGGCCGGTTGAGGTCTTTAGGCCGGTCGAGGTCTTTAGGCCGGTCGAGGTCTTAGGCCGGTCGAGGTCTTTAGGCCGGTCGAGGTCTTTAGGCCGGTCGAGGTCTTTAGGCCGGTCGAGGTCTTTAGGCCGGTCGAGGTCTTTAGGCCGGTCGAGATCTTAAAGCCGATCGAAATCTTAAAGTCAGTCGAGGGCTTTAGACCAGTCGAGATACTTAGACGGGTCTAAGTCTTATAGCCGGTCGAGGTTAAAAGGTCGGTCAAGATTTTAAAGGCCAGTCGAGGTCTTAAGGTCATTCGATGTTTTAGGTCGGTCGAGTTTATACAAGTCAAGTTATTTAACCCATTCTAGGTTTTCAAGCCTGTCGAAGGCTTCGTAGGGTCGTACACGTTTAAGCTATTCAGCTTTCGAGTTCTTCAGAGTGTCAGATCAAGACAATCTTGAGTTCCAAAGACAATTCACAAAATTCACAGAATAACAAAAACAATTTATGTTCTTCATCTAAAGCTGAATTTACTGAAGAATTTCAAAGTTGATCACGATCTTCATATCGCCTAGTACCAATTACACCTACAAAACCTACTGGATCATAAATTCACGTTCGAATTGACTGCTCTTTTTCTTCTGACTCAACTTATCTTTCAAAGCGTAGGACTGGCCCCGTTCAATGTGTCGTTGTTCTAAACGTCCCGCAAGCGTGTTTGACATAAAAGTAATAAAATTATCTAAATTGATATGATGGAACTTCGAGTTAGCAGACCCTCCGGTAGGATCGAGGCAAATTTGTCATCGGTCATCCCGGCGACTAGTCTATTCCTGCACTCGAACGATCGCAACAGACAGTTCTCAGACATGTGCTACTACCCGGTAGATTTAGGTTGTATTACAAGCTGACGCACTGTTGTGTTGTTTTATTGAATCAATTGTTATTGCATCGTTGAGTGCGCCACGTGATATGTAAACTAAGCGGGAATGCACGGAAGTGAAGTGAGGGTCCGGATAGATTGTCAGTGTTGCCAACTTGATTATTTAAGAATTCGAACCATATCTTCAAGTTAATTTATAGAAATCTTATAAAACTGAAGGCCCTGCCAGCTAAAGCCAGTAGCTAGGTCATAAATTGATCCAACCAATTTCCGAGAGAGGAAAACCGAAGGGCATAACCGCCAAACCCAGACTACTCACTCAATGGTCGGGATTGGAGGAACGTTCTGTGCGCACCCATAAATAACAATAAGTCTAGGATGGCCCTTTTGATTGGCGGAGGCCAACTTTTTTCAATTGAAATGCTTGTGGACCTATTAACAAGTGTCGCTGGCCAGAGTATTTAGTGGTGTGAAGATTGGGTGGTGGACGTTCGACTTTAATTGCGGAATACATTGTTTTGCGGCTCAATAATGGGGGTGTGATCATCGTATTTTAAAATTTATTGAACACCGCCCGCTGGCAACAATAATTTTATGGGTTGAACACACTGTCGTGAAAAAAAATTAAGACAAATGGATTTATTGGGAGAAAGGAGTGATTCATTACAAATATTTTCTTAGTCATCCTAAAGTTTTTGAGTTATCGACAAAATAAGATTTTTTCACGATCATTTTTACGAGAACTGTAAAACCGCGTTCGACTATTTAGACTGGTCAAAATCGGCCTAAAAAAGTATCAAC